>NC_092824.1:88360006-88632506 GCF_023375885.2 Dermacentor andersoni | reverse complement strand
TGCCTCTCCCTTCGACTTTTCTACTGTTGCGGCTGCTGCTTTGCACGCCGCGTCTGGAGGTAGTTCAGAGCGTGGCAAAGAGGAAACGCGACGCAAGAAACTCATTTGGACGTTTGCAGCGCGTCGATTGTGCAGATTTCCCACTGGAGTTCCCTGCGTGTCGCCACAACACCCTCTTGGTTGCTGTAATTATCCGTGAACCCTGCAAAAGCAATGCAGAGAATGGATAGAACCGACGCAGTCACGAAACGAGGGAATGATAGCCTTGGCACTCTTCGCTCGCAGCTCCTCGCATACAGGGTGGGGAGTGGGAGGGCGAAGAAAGGAGAGGTAAAAGGGGACTGAGAATGCAAGGAAATGCTGCTACTACTAGGGTGGCTCGATTCGCATTCCCCCGAGTCATGATAGCGGTTGCGGCTTAACTGGATGAATTTACGTTCAAGGTAAGGTACGATACGTTTCTGTTATTTCTGAAAAATAAACACCATGCAAATTTATCAAGTAGACGACTGACGCGTGGCGTGTAGGGGCAATGCCGGATTAAACAACCGTTGCGTCTTGTGCGATATCGTAGCACCATAGAGTCTAGGCGTCGCACTTCAATTCAACACTTCTGTGCCCACCGTGGTAGCTTTGCTGTTATGGCATTGCTCGAGGTCCAGGGCTCGCTTCCGACTGCGGCAGCCACATTACGACGGGGGCCAAATACAAAAAAACGCTCGTTTACTTAGGTTTAGATTAAAGAATTCTAGGGGGTCAAAATTAATCCGTACTGTGCCTCTACGGCGTGCCTCATATTTCGATTGCGGTTTTAGCACGTACAGTCTGATAATTCAACTAACGCTTAACACTTCTGCCACAATGCAATGTGCCGGGTTGTGCCAATGACAATATTAACTTTCTTGGAGGTTATAAACAATGGGTAAACACGTCTCTCTGTGTGTTCTGTGTACTACTCAGACGAACAGCAGTGGTGCGCGCAAGGTAATATTTACCATCAACTCACCACTCTCGTTTTACCCTAAAGGCTGGATAAATTAGACATTCGCCGTCAAAATCACCACTAAATATTGTCAAAAGAAAACGGCACGGAAAGCTTCACTTACGTCGATTCACACAGTGCGAGGGACAAGCATATTTTTTTCTTCATGGTTACCTACCCGACAGCACCAATTTTCGCCGTAGTAAAAAAAAAAAAATTCACTTTTAAAACATTGGCGCAGAAACTTCCCAGTGGGGCATTGTCCTATAAGAGCGTAGCATTCTTTGGAAGTGTTGCTTGTGAAGCCTATACTGGTACCTTTGGAACGGAGACTGCCGTATTTTAAGTGATAATCAACTCGAAAGTATACCACGTACACTATGACGATCTTCCCAGTAAACTTGTTTTCACCACAGTTTTGTGCTTGGTAAATAAAAGAAATGCAAGGAGCAACGTCACGTACGACATGTGCGAGACCGGGCAATCGTGTTTGTTATCATGGCAATCTGTTCAGACCAGGACATACTACGATCAATGACCACATTCAGAAACCTTTGGCAGGTCACGCATAGAATCGTCTTTCCGTTCACAGTAATTGGGTAGTAGTGGATAACTCACCGCGTGAAAGCAATTGCAGCACACTTCGCTGTTGCCAGTTGCATCTACTCACGCATACGTACTCAGAAGTGTGAGGAAATCACACACTAAAGCCTTGCTGGTTATAACATGGCTTCGGAAAGAAAATATTGCGTTTCATCAACTGGCTGTGGCCTTTGTCACGTGCCTGAAAGTATTCAACGCTATTTTAATAACTGTAAAGATGCCATCTTTTTCGGGGATGTTTTCCATATTTGTAGAAAGATCGAGTTTGATCTAAATTTTGACGTCATCCGATACCCTAATTGTACCGCATGACGACGCACCATTTGATATATGGTACTGATAGGCCTACATAGCCTGTGGAAAACGCGTATGCAATGCCCAAATACAGAAATAACAGTGTTCTCAAGCGCACATTTTTTCTCAGATGATTGCGCACCTCAAAGACATTGACGATCAAAATGCACGTCAGGAAGATTGGCCTAAACTTTTGATTAGGTTAATAATTTATTCTTTCTACTTTTATTGCGATTGAAATTATATGGACACTACAGGCAAATTTGTAACGTCGTCGTCGCCGTGATGTTCTGTATAACGTCCAAGTGCGTGCCGCCTACTCATGTGCGTAGCGGTGAGCGGTGAGTTGTTCGCGCGCTAGAAGGGGTACAGGAGGGGCAAGTTAGTGCGCATCTCCAGTTCTACTCCAGCAACGGCGCTGCCGCGGGCGTCCTATCTTGGAGGCAATCTGTGCTGGGTTCGAAGGCTAGCCGATCGGAGATAGCTGATGGCTTCGTGTTCACTGTGTTCCCGCGTGCCTAGTTCACGTTGAAGCGAGAGGCAGCATGGAGGGGAATTCACTCGCCGCTACTGCTCTTTATCTACCAAGCGTTCTGACAGCGAGTGTCCGGGGTCACCGAGTTGTTGCCTTTGATGGCAGTACATGCTCGTTAATTTAATTAGTAAGTGAATGTTTACAACATGTTATGCAGCTCTTAGACTAGCACCCTTACTTCGTATACCTGTCTACTAAATTGCTATCCCAATCAATGCTTCAGCTCTTGGGCGAAATAACTGTGGCTATGTCGTGGAAGTGGTTACTTTGTATGACGTTTCTTCAGTATGCACTGCTCGTTGTCCTGTCATTGGTTATTACAGCCTTGAGCTCCCAATATTGTGACTACTTCTTTACATTGACAAATTTTTTCATTGTAATGAATAGAATGCTAGAGAAAAAAATCGCCGGATAGCTCAGCGGCTAGTGCGCTCGCCTCCCAAGTACACATGGCCTCACTGTCGTAGGTTCCAATGGGAGGCGGTTGTGAAGAGGCCGTTTTTCTTCACGCTGTGGCAACGACGAAGCTAAGGGTGACGAGGTGGCTAAACGGTAACAAAAATCGTCTTTGTGTCGTCATCATCACCGTCACATGAGCCAACTGCTGTCGCAGTAAAAGATGCTGGTGAGAAGATAATAGTCGTTGTGAAATTGAAATAGAGGGCAGTAGAAACATATTTTTGACGAAGTGTTGACTTGCGTAAATTTGAACGTGCGGTCTCAATGTCAACAGCTCTTTACCAGACGCGTAAAGCAGTATGCCTTGAAAGTAGCGTACGTTTGTCATCAATTCCTTATTTTATCAGATCTAGCTCAGTACTAGAGGAACAAAAATGTCAATACTACCCTTTTGGGAACACAAAGAGCCGCACAGAAAAAAAAAACAATGTTTCAATGAATACGCCGACAAAGTATGTGAAAGAAAAAGGGCATCAAAGCTAGAAAACTCGTTTGCCAGAAGGAGACAGCTCGAGAGGGGAAAAAGATTATGACGGATCGCAAATAATGACGGTCGACTATTGTCCGATCGCAAGACGACGTCCGAACGACGCAAATGGCTCTCTGGCGAAAGATGAGAACAGACAGAAGAAGAAGGGAAAAAAAACGCATATATCAAGAAGGCGACTGACTAACACACCAAAAGCAGATGAAGAGCTCACGCGAACGAAAAAAAGACGCGAGCACAGAGAAGAGATTCCTAGAGATCGTCTGAACCCCTTTATGTCGACGGCTCCTTCTTCGTGAAGAAGCTAGCGCTGGACAACTATTGCCGGGGCAATCAGGGGACGTACATTGCGCGGAGTGGACCGCGCATCGCGCGAGCGCCTGACAACGCCTGCGTCGGCATGACGCGTTTATTGCCTGAACGGATGGCTGGGAGGAAAGCTAAATGAAACGGTTGCTGCGGCGACGGCTGCGAAAATTTCTCGGAGGCCTGGACGAAGTGAAAGAAGAAAGCACATCTTTGATGGCGTTCTCAGTGGTGCATCACCGCAGAAGAAATAGCCGCTTTATCGAACGCTTATTCTGTCCTTTTCGTGCTGCTGACATCTTAACCATACTTTTCAAGAAGGTAGCGAATCAAATTTTGTCGTGTTATCTGGACTAATGTAGCCATTTTATTTCGTCCCTGCTACTGTCTAATTTCACTCTGTCATACGTCATTGGCTCAAACACTACTGCGTGCCTCTTATAATCGGCGTTCGTATGTCAGTGACCTCTCACGGTCAGTCTCCCGTGGAATCGAAGGAGAAATCATCGTTTCAACTGCGCCAGTTTTGTCGGCATTGGCACTCGGCCCCTGTCCCAGACAACGAGCATGTGCGGAATGTATCGACGCAACGCAATCGACCAACGCCCACTGGTCACTAAAAAAAGAAGAAAGCGTCATAGTCGTTCCCCACGTCATGGCTAACGCCCTCGACAGGGCAAGTTATTGGTCACTGCTGTGCGAGAATTCCTAGCTATTTAGGGCCAACTCAGGAACAGGGACGAAAGACAGGCACTGCTTGCTACTAGAACTTAGATCAGTCTAACATTAGATGTGGCGACACGGCGGGGTCATGTGACGACTAAAAACGAAAGACATACATACCTTTCTTCGTAGAGAGATGAACCTTGGTTAATACCGGGTAATAGGGCGTAATGCGCCATCCTTGCGGCTTGGATGTCCGCTTCATGTACGCGATCCTTGCTCGCGATCTGGCCTATGAATCGCAATTCATGCCTCACTTATTGGAGCTAGTCCAGCTGGGACGCTGTTAAAGTGGATTAGAACTTGCGTTGCTCGGATGCACGACTTGCTAATCGACACCGTTTTTCCGAGGAGCTCTCTCATACTGCAATCAAGTTCTGTATCGTGCGTCGCTCCCATACATTATAGACGCACACGTTAAAACGCTGGCGTAGGCGTACATATCAACGTTGGGCATTGAGAAGCTATTTCATGAAAATTCAAGAGGTGTGCCCTGACGGCACGCCTAGATTGATACACGCCTTACATAAGACAGTTTACAAACATGCAACCATGCAAACATGCAACCATGCAAACATGCAACAATTGCAACCTGAAATACGCATTAAAGTCTGACGTTGAGGACCATTGCGGCGCGAACAATTGAAACGCTTTTGGCGCGTTGTCGCTGTCCCCGCTGTAGTCGCTGCTGCATGGCGGAATAGAGGCAGCCCATGTGGTAATTTCGAGTAGCTTTCCTTGGCTACCTGGAAGTTCACGAGAAGGGCGCCGGGTACATTGCATGAGAGTGAGGGGTAGAAGCGCCGGTGGGCCAAGAGGGAGCGGAGCGCTCCCTGATCGGTCTCCACCGGTGGCCGCGTCACGCATGACGTCAGGGGCGTTTATGTTCTGAAGTTTGCGCTATCAGTATTTTAAGATGCCGCTGAAGCTCTTCCTCACCGAACAAGAGCGGCAAGAGCGGCAATGGCAACGTGCCGAGTAAGAATCGCGCCGGTGCGTGTGCTGCGAAACGGTGTGCCGATTGGGACCGTCGTCTACAATAGGTGCGAGACAGCGAAGTCGATCGTGGTAGCGAGCCTGTGGCGCGGGGATGTCTTTGGATCTCCCTGATTCGTATGCGGCACTTGGGTGATCCGCGAACGTTCACGGATAATTCAGTGGCATAAGGAAACTATTCACCTACTTAGATTATGATCTTTGATGGCTTCTGTGTTAATCTTTTTTAGCTCGCTGGAGCCGCGTGACAACCTAGCGCGTCGGCCTAACGGCCTAATACGCCGCCGTTTAAATGTTATAAATCGCCGTTCGTGGCACGTTTTGAGGCAATGGTGCTTTCGAGCACGCGAGCTAACCTTGATTGCCTCTTATTGCCAATGCTCAGATAGCGGCTTCAGCTTCCTCCGTCACCTGAAAAGGCGAAGGCAGCGTAGCCCGCCGCCCTAAGGAGGTACCCACAAATATTCATTCACAAATACGTTTCTTTTCTCCCTTTGTTTTGGAGGGGGTACATTTAAGTTAGACTAATATCTACTCGCACTCATCGGCCCTCCGGCACACATCGAGTGCACTGTAAACCAGCGTGACCTTAGAAAAAAGTTTCTTTCAGCAAAAGACGATACGAACACTGAGTGACAATGACGGCACAGTTCCTCCAGAACGATAGCATATGTAAAGTACGAAGCATTATATACATTGCACGTTTCGAAAGAAGTGTCCGACTCCGCACTTACTAAGATATACCTACATAGAACCACGTCTCGTTGGACCACCATATCTACGTCGAGTCCATCCGTGCTTGGCGAGAGTCCAACGCTACTGTCAGCTCCGAGGTTGAAGCTGTTTTCTGACGACGGTGTCGGTAGCGGTTGGGCTGCGGGATCGATGTTATCGCCGCTGACAACTTCGGTAGCTGGGAGCTTATTCAGACGCAACGGCACTGCGGCTTTTGCAGAAGAGCCACAAATCGGATGCGGCGTTGTAAGCGAAGTAATTGAGGCGGTTGAAGCCACAGCAGATTTCGTGGGTGTAACAAGTGTAGAAATCGTAGCGTCATGTATGTTAGCCATGGTTAAAATGTCGGATTGATCAATATGGTAGCAGCCGAAGTGCAGGCGCTATCGGCCACAGCATGCGTGTCCTGGGCTACTTGGGAGCCCAGCGAACACGGTGTGTTGCGATCGGCCACGTGATCAATAGCACAGTCTTCTTTTTCGGTTGAGGAGGCCGGCGAACATGGGGTGTTGTGATTGCCCAAGCTGCATTCCTCCTTTTTGTCACTTGCCCCCGCTGGTTGATGTGGTGTCAGGGCAATTTCTTTGGTTACGGCGTCACGCACAGTCGCGACCGCAGCTGACGCCGGTGATAAGGGGGGAAAGGCTCCAGCAGCAGCGTCCGAGTATGAACGCCGCTCAGGGCACGCGACCATAGGGTGACCATCCCTGCAATGCCGACTAGGGTGGTCACATCCGTCGATTTCGTGGCCATGGATACCACAACGGCCACAGAGTGCTGCGGTGCACTGTGCACGGTTGTGGTCGCTGGAGCCGCATCGATGACACACGCGTTGCAAGCCGCGGTAGTCAAACGTCACACGATTGCGAGAGACTCGCAGATAATTAATTGGGGATCGCGGTTTGGTGCTCATTACCATACGAACGAAGTGGGGGGCTCGTGAGCATGCCACGTCGTCCGCTCATAAGACCAGCGTTGACAGACAGAACCTTGCCGTATGGTGATAGTACCTGGACGAGGACTTCGTTCAGAATGAAGGGCCGCAAGAAGAGGCAGATTAGTTGGTGACTTGTGGGCTGACGGGAACGGCAGGACAACACTGGCCATCAATGACAAGGCAGCCAGCATCGACGATTAATGTCATGGAAGCCATGATCTTGACGGTGACTTGCAAGTTGAGGCTTCCCATGAGTTGAACGCAGTAGTACTCAGAGAGAACAACTATTGAGGCCATCGCGTCAACGACGGTCTCGGGACCATTCCCCGTAGGGACAACAACAACGAAGACGTGGGCCTTCCAGGGAATCCACGACGCTGTAGGCACCATGGCGAGAGAGGTGGACGTCCCCGACGTGGTACACGCAGGCAGGTTAGTAGTCACTCTTGTTGCGTTCTTCTTCTTGTTGACAAGGAAATTTATTGACCCGTAGGCACGCTTACAACTGTGGTATGAACGAAAAGTACAATATAAAGTACATCACATGTAATACATCATACTTGATGTAAACAAAACAGATTAACAAATGAAATAATAAATGGTGTCTACTTGACACTGGCTTTGCCACACACAACAACAACAACAACAAGAAAACTCATTACCGCATCCACGCAAAAGCATTATTGTCAGCCTCGAATTTATGAAAGGTACTCGGGGCACATACAGATACAGTCTGAATTCAGGCAACAGAATTGAGCATTATTCTGGCTGTAGAAAGACTTTGCCTCAGGAGACGGTTATGTACCGCGTAGACCAGCGGCGAAGAAACGCGGCGAAACCATGGCTTCGTGATGGACGGTTCCTAGGGAGCCAGATACCGCAAGTTTCGCTAACCATGTGGCCTCACTTGACCTTTACGATTGCTCTGGTCAAATTCTTTATCTTCTGGAAATTCCTTTTTTCGAAATTCGCAGCGTTTATTATTTGCTTCGGGATTTAGCGATGACTTCATTTGCAGCACACATCTGTTTATCTAATATGCATAATGTAAGCAACAGGTAACGCCTAACACACTTGTTGGGATCAACGTTAAGCGCAGCTTTCCCGAAACGTTTCAAATAAGTGCTGTGCGGAGAAACTCATCACGCGTGAGATCTCGTTTTATTTGAAAATGCTCGCAAACGCCTGTCCACGTTCTTCTCCCAATGCAGAAGTTGTGTGTAATCCAAAAAACTTCCTTTGTGTCATCTCGCTTCGCAGTAACACGCACGTAACTGCTCATGTTCCGCACCACGTGTTCCCGCATTGCGAATACGGGCCTGCCCGACAGGAAGGCAAAACGCGGAAGCCTGCACCACTTGACCCACGCCGCTGCTTAATGCACTGTCTCCGGGATTGGGCCAGCGCACTCAGGTGAAATGATAACGAAGAAATCACAGCAAATCCAGTGGAAGAATGCAACGGAAGCTTAACTTTATGTATTTGTGCCATTTCTTACAATGCTGAGTACATCAATTTGCAATGCTGAGCAAATCAGACACTTAACAACACGTACCATTTCCAGCTTATCGCTTCCTGTCTGAAAATAAATTCATAATTTGAGTGACGCGATATTTTTCCAGCTGGGCTCTCTATATATTTGCTTATCTTGACTTAACAAACTGTCATGGCTAGGGAAACAAGCATATGGAAAGAATAAATGTCTAATAAGTGACCGTCAGATGGCACTCAACAATAAAAGGGGGGTTGGGGGGAAGAAATATGTTTCTTCGGGTGCATACATAGCACTCCCAGTACTGCTCTCTATAAAAATATAAATGACGGGAGAGGTGGTCGACCCTGACGCGAAACACGCAGGAACGTCAGCGGAAACCGTCGTGGTTGTCCGTCAACAAGAATCGCAGGAAAAGTCAGTTATAGATTATGCACACACGTTAGTCATGCGCGCACCCCTCAGGCGTTCGAGCCAAAATCACACCAAATTCAATGGAAACGATAGCAGCACCACTGTTAGCACAGTCACTGCGCTTCTGGTGCCACGGATAGCCGCTTGACCAGGTACGACACTGTTACGAGGCGTCGTCGAGGAGCACGTTTATATACAAAGTGAGAACTATGTTGGGGCACAAGGTATTCATTCCACAATTGGTAACATTGTGATTCTGAACAAAGATGCATCCTGCGCACTTTCCTTCTATTTAAACAAGGGCAAAGAAAGGAAAGTTGTGCTTGAACCTTCCATATTTATTCCGTATTGCAAGTTTTTGCAAAAATCATGAGCCATTCCACTCTGTGGTTGATAGGCGAAGCTGTTTAGCACAAGCAACGCAGGCGACACAATTTTGAGCAATGGTACGAACTCATTTATTGTCTTGATGGGTGGTCATCGTGACGAAAGGCACGAACACTCACTTATTCTCTTGATTGGTAGTCATTATTTCACTCGCAACTGCAATCACAGTCTTTGATAATGTCAAATTGATGCACATACGCCACTGGGTGGTCGGTTGGGCCGGATTGGTGTGGCATCCCAAGGGATATGTCTGCAACACGGAACGCGTAAACCGCTCTCTATTCGGTACCGACACGACCACATTGAAATCACCGACAACGACAACAGGTGTATTGTGATCCCAGGTAATTCACGCAAAGTGAGTAGCCATGAACCTTACAAGACCATGAGTCATTGCATTTTTTTTGCTTGCTTACTACAGGAGTATGAATGCTTCCGGGGTTATGAGCCATTGATGATGATAGTTTTTGTTCATGGAGAACAACTATTCATGGAACCCTAGCCATATACAGCTTCGCTGTAAAAGAAACTAAATAGGGCAGAAACCCTATTGTCATGTAATGCGTAGCATTCTTTGTAATCATTACTTATGCAGCTGTACCTTTGAAACCAAGTCTGCCGTATTTCGACAGATAAGCAACTGCAAAAGATACCCCACACGCTATGACGATCTCCGCAGTATACTCACTTTTATTACCAATCTTGAGTTTGGTAAATCAAATGAATGTTGTCGTAGTGCTTTCTTTCTCGCATAATTTGCTCGCCGCCACGCTCGCCCTTCGTTCCAACACGTCACCTTGAGAAGTTTCTCCGTGTTGTTGCAGACACCATTCTCTGTTTGCTGGCGTTATCCGCGCGGTCCTTCTCCGCGCAAGCTCTGCGTTCTAGCTGCGCGGTCGGTAGGTCAAAATCCGCACGCACCAAGCGTCTCAATGTGCTCGCTTGGGCACGAGAAATTCACAAAGGCGTCCTATTCGGCTTGTCGATGCATGTGTCCGCGGTGTAACGGTTTCAATACCGGGCTTCGGCACTGGACGTCGTGTGTTCGAATCCTGCCACCAGACATTTAATGCTGTTTATTTTATTATTCATGAAACAGCACTTTGTTTCAAATGATGAACTTACAAAGTCACGACGCCCTTTTGAAGTAAGAAAAACGAAGTTTAGGCAAGTAATATTTATTAACCATCACTCCCATACTGGCTGGCAAAATATCGCGTCCGAGGTTCGTGCGCCCAGAAGTATGTTGGTGGTATGCGCACAGAAGTTTGTGTATTCAAGCCTAAATGGTGGTACAGGCCTTTTGGGACACAGAACGGAAGGGTGAACGGAACGAAGCAAGAATGATCCCGGCCACCTAGCCAGAGAATGCTACGCATGAAAAAATTGTGGCTGAAACTTTCTTAAGGGCAATTATCGGTGGTGTAATGCATACCCTGCAGACCCTGTGTGGGTCTGCAGGAGACCTACAGTATTGATAAATAAATAATAAAAAATAAAAAAAAATACTGTATAGTGGCTTCTAAGTTACGCGTTGGACATGACTATGCGGTGTGATACTGAAAGCCTCTTATATAATGGTTTGCATTAAAAGGAAAAGGCCATTGAAGTGTGGAATGTGTGCGCGCGAAAGAAGACAAGGTCATATGGTGGTACTAATCTGTGTTTGTCTCCATTTGATGCTCATTATTCGCCGATTTCGTATCTCGTTTGTTTCGTATTTCCCAGAGAATTACGTTGACCTTGTCTTCTTTAGCGTTGGCATTTGCATGAACGTTTCTTTTTCTTTTTTCTTTTTTTGGCTAAGTCTAGATGTGAATGTGCAATTTGTGTTGAAATGTGGCTAATTTCCGGCTATATTGACACTAATTATACAAGTAGCGTTAATTTTGCCTAGGCTGCGACTGATTTTCGCTTCTTATGCGCACCGCCGGAGCCACTTTCCAGCCACAATTGCCTAGCCTGGACCCTGCTTAGCCCCAAGGAGCTCACTCTTTTGCCGAATGTGACCCGCAAGGCGTCTTTGCCTCAACATACCAATATGTATGGCGGTGCACCCTTTACAGGGATATAGTGCAATATCCAAACTTCGCTAATGAATTGCTTTATAGCCCTGTCGACAGACATCCTAGGCGTCAGTCATAAATGACTTGAGGGGGTCGCACTTCATATACGCCAGATGAGTAGTTGTGGTTAGGATATTGTTGATGGAACAGAAGACGGTGTTGGCGTTGTCGTTCCGTGAGATGGGAGTGTTCGGCTTTCGTGTGACGGCAGAGCAGGGCATGCACTTGTTTTAGCCAGGCAGCGCAGGAGGTACGAACCAAAAGTAATAGTTCAGTTCAGTTCAGTTTATTGTCCTTAAAGACCCCCGGAGGGGGTATTACATAAGGGGTGGGTTTAACATGAGTTCCACATTTGGTACACTTCATAAGTTATATTCAAAGTGATCAATCACACGCTGTAGGAATGAAGACAGGCAAGTGATGCTAACAATGTCAGCAGGAAGGCCGTTCCAGTCTTTAGCTGCTCGAGGAATGAATGAGGCGGAAAAATGAGTGGTTCGGGCACGCGGCCGTGCGACTTGCTGTGGATGACTGGTGCGGTGAGAGATGCGTGCTGCAGGAACGATGTATGGCGCATGATGAAGGGTACTGAAAAAGAACTTGTGATAGAGCTCAAGACTAGCAATGCGTCGGCGATTAGATAGTAATGTTAGTCCGGATTGTTTTTTAAGTGCGGAAATACTGACATCATATGAATATTGTGAGTGAATGAACCTAGTAGCGCGGTTCTGAACAGATTCAAGTGAGGTGATAAGATATGTTTGGTGCGGGCTCCAGATGGCAGATGCATATTCAAGTTTTGCCCGAACAAGGGACTTGTAGGCAAGCAGTTTTACGTTTTGAGGTGCCTGGCGGAGATTACGTTTTAAAAAACCTAGTGTTTTATTAGCAGACGATATGATGTTAGAAATATGTTTATGCCAGGACAGATCATTGCATACAGTGACACCTAGGTATTTATAGGACTCTGCTAGTTCGAGAGGCATGCTTCTAATTTGGTAGGGAAATACCAGGGGATTACTGCTACGAGTGAAAGACATAACTTTACATTTTTGTACATTAAGTTTCATTAACCAATCGTCACACCATGTTAGTATGTTGGTGAGGTCTTTCTGCAGGGCTGTTTGATTGCTGGTGTTACGTACAGTTCGATAAATGACACAGTCATCGGCGAACATTCGGATATTACAGGACACATGTGAAGGTAAGTCATTAATATATATTAAAAATAATAGAGGGCCAAGAACCGATCCTTGAGGGACGCCTGATGTTACTGGCACAGGGTTAGATAGGTGATTATTTATAATGACAGATTGGGAGCGGTTGCTAAGAAATTCAATGATCCAATTCAAAACATCAGGATGCAAATTAAGTCTTGTAAGTTTCAATATTAGACGTTGATGAGGTACTTTATCGAAGGCCTTAGAGAAATCCAGGAAAATTGCGTCAGTCTGTATGTTACTGTCAAGGTTAGTGTGAACATCGTGCAGGAAAATGGCCAGCTGTGTTTCACAGGAGAAACCTTTGCGGAATCCGTGCTGGGCGGGATGGAAAAAGTGATTCAAGTCAAGAAAATTCATGATAAGAGAGGAGATGACATGTTCCATGATTTTGCAGGGGACACTTGTTAGGGAGATGGGGCGGTAGTTAAGAGGCGAGTTTCTGTTACCTGATTTGTGAACTGGAACGACCTTCCCAATTTTCCAGTCATCTGGAATGGAACCTGAAGAAAGGGACTGGGCAAATATCAAGGACAAATAGGCTGCAGAAATAAGCTTAGTGTTTTTTAAAATTTTTGGGTTAATCTCGTCTATGCCGGAAGATGATGAACACTTGATTTTGTCAATGATCGCACAAATACCGTCTGCATTGAAAGCAATGGCTGGCATTGACGAGTTTATAGTAAGCGATGACGAAATGGGAGGTTCATTAGATTCGTTAGTGAACACAGAAGCAAAGGCCGAATTGAACACGTCGGCGCAATCGGAATCATTCATAATTTCGTTCGATTCGTTAGTTATCTTAATAGTGCGCGTTTCGCTATCGTTTATAACTCTCCAAAATTGCCTCGGGTTATTGATTAATAGGTTTGGTAGATTATTGTGATAAAAGGAGTGTTTAGCGTGACGCAGTGCGTCGACGTAGCTCTGTTCGGCTTCATAATATTTATCCCATGCGCATGGGCGTCCTCTCTGTTTGGCGGCGCGATACAGACGCTTTTTTTTGTTTTCTAGGCGTTTTAAGGCCTTTGTGAACCATGGTTTTTGCTGATAAGAACGAAAGGTAACTTTAGGAATGAATTTATGTGCAAGATCACTTAGTTTGTTTTTGAAGCGTGTCCAATTGCTGTTAACGGAATGGTTTTGAAAAGTGGATTCGAATATAGGAAAGAATGTATTCATAGCTTCAGTTATAGCTCCGTAATTTCCTTTGTCGTATAGACATATTGTTTTCCTAAAGGTATCCCGTGCCAACAAATTGAACGAAAAAGTGGCATGGATGACTTTGTGATCACTGATCTCAGGTAAGTAAGAAATGGATGAAAGGCTGTCAGGGTGGTCGGTTAGTACGAGATCGAGGACGTTAGCAGTTTGCTGCGAAATCCGGGTTGGTTCAGTTACTAGCTGGGAAAGGTTAAAGTTAAGGCAGAAATCAACAAAATTTTTGGCCTCTGTGTGTCCGGATACCGAGAATGATTGTATGGTACGCCAGTCTATTTGTGGGAAGTTAAAGTCACCGAAGAGCAGGATTTGCGCGTTTCGGTGGGTGGTTACCAGTTCGCTTATGACGTTGTTAAGTTGATGGCAGAAATCAGGAGTAGCACTGGGCGGTCTGTAACAGGTACCAAGTAGCACTTTTTTTGGATAAGTATGCATTATGACCCATAACATCTCAAGATCTGATGTGACGTTAATTAGCGAGCATGGCAACTGCTCACGAACAGCGACTAGCACACCACCACCACGGGTTCCTGCGCGGTCGTTCCGATAGAGGCAGAAACCGGGCAGGTCGGCTAGAACTTCGCTATCAGTAACGGCGCTGCTCAGCCATGTCTCAGTTAGTAATAGTACGTTGCTACCGGTAGATGAAACTATGTTCGACACCAATTCACGCTTTGGCAGGAAACTGCGCACGTTCGTGTATATTACAGAAAGGGAAGCGCTATCTCTGGAGCAAGTTGGTGTTATGTTATTTTTCTGTTTGGGGTGATGTAGCTGCTATGACAACTCTTTGACACTACTCGAGGCGGCATCAAAGGTGTATCTTCTGGAACCAATGAACAAGGTCTTAAAGCGGAGTGAAAACGGAACGCCTTTACCTTTTGCGAAAGCAACGAGATGTTTTCGGGAATTTCGTACTGATCGCGAAAAGTCCTCGCTAATACTGTAGTCAGTGCCCTTAAGCTTTCGGCCACTCGAAAGGATGTTAACTTTGGTTTTATGGAAAGTAAATTTTGCTATGAGGGGGCGAGAGTGATTGGGGGAGTGACGACCGATGCGATGTGCACGTTCTATTTCTTTAGGGTCGATGGTTAGTTGCAACCTATCGCGGCAAAGTTCCACAATCAATCTTTCGGAGTCGGCAGTGGTTTCCGAGCTGGAAGGGTCAGGAATTCCGTAAAAAATTAGGTTGTCCCGCCGTGAGCGATTTTCGGCATCGTCGATACGTGCTTCGAGCTCGGAAATGCGAAAAATAGCCTGTTCAGTCGTGGTGCGCATTGCATCCACTTCGCTTCGAATGGGCAAAAGTGTCTGGTAGTGACTCTCAAGATCATTCATTCGTTTGCTTAGATCAGTAATTGCTTTATCGGTAGAAGTAAGTTGCGACTTAAGACCATGAATTTCAGTGATCAGCTGGTTCTGACCGGCGGTTAGTTTTCGCAATTCGGTTAGTAGGTTTTCAGGAATGTTAGGACCCGGGTTTATTTCCACATCCCCGGCCAAAATCAGCAAGGCATGAATAACATGAGCACATTCGACAGCAATGGCGGCACAGCAGTGCGGGCTCGGCAACTGCATCAGGAAATAATTGCTAGATTTTTTAGCAAAGAGAGCGTATGGTTGACTAACCTGCATTGCAAGAGCAAATGGTTTAGCGAGCTGTGCAGATGCGCAGTCGCCGAGCCCACAAAGCTGTGTCGACGGCCGCCCCCAGTTTATATCCGGTGAATGCGTTGCTGTTGCTGACGATGGGGATTGCCACCCCCGACTGAGGACCACCGGCCGCCACTTCTTCTGTTGGATGTCCGGGTATGTCGCATCGCTGGTACGGAAAAGCTGGATGTTGGCTGGCTCGTTTCCTTGGCAGTCGACCACGCACCTCGACGAAGCTGACGTAGCAGCAGCGGTTATCGTAGGCAGCAGGAAATGCACAGTAGCGAAGGTGATGATCTGCATTGCAAGAGCAAATGGTTTAGCGAGCTGTGCAGATGCGCAGTCGCCGAGCCCACAAAGCTGTGTCGACGGCCGCCCCCAGTTTATATCCGGTGAATGCGTTGCTGTTGCTGACGATGGGGATTGCCACCCCCGACTGAGGACCACCGGCCGCCACTTCTTCTGTTGGATGTCCGGGTATGTCGCATCGCTGGTACGGAAAAGCTGGATGTTGGCTGGCTCGTTTCCTTGGCAGTCGACCACGCACCTCGACGAAGCTGACGTAGCAGCAGCGGTTATCGTAGGCAGCAGGAAATGCACAGTAGCGAAGGTGATGATCTGCATTGCAAGAGCAAATGGTTTAGCGAGCTGTGCAGATGCGCAGTTGCCGAGCCCACCTAGAATTTTCGCACTTTGGATGGGGTTGATGATCGCGGGAAGTTGATGCTGGAGTTACCTCGAGCGAGAAGAGGACGGATGCCACGGGCGTCCATGCAATGACCAAGAAAGTCCAGCTATGGAACGCTGAATTGGATCTTCGGTCCATTTGTCATGAGGCCGGGCTTATACATGCCGCGCAAATAGATGCCGCAGGTGAACTTCCTGGGTGTCTGTTCAGCTGCTTAATACCGGGAAGTTGTCGATGTGTACAAGACGGCAGATCAATCGACAAAGTATTTTATCGACAAATTGCTAAATCGTCTACACCGCTTTTCGCGGACGAAAAGGTGTGTGCATGTATTCGTACATGCCTAAATGTTTAATAATGGCGCTTTCGGGATATCTGACGACTCCGCCTGTATCTGGCAGTAATATTTCACCGAAACAATCGTGCTGAACATGGTACAGCCGTGAATCAAGGAGGCGGGGTTTTCATTGTGCGGTAAGGAATAACGGTAAGGTATACCGCGACCTTGCCGTACGCTTATGTCCACATGACCTGGCACTGGTTGGGTTGGGGACCATGTGAATAGGCAATGACTGGGGACAGAATGAGAGGCGGACTTATCCGAGTTCCAACATATGCTTGAGTTCCTGCTGCACGAGCTTCTAGCGGTCAGGAGCGAGGCGCAGAACGCGAATGAAAGCAAACGATCCGGCCGTTACAGTGTGATGCATGACGTTCTGACGCACTGGTTCATCAGGTGGCGGCAGTTGGAATAGTTGGGTGAATTCCGCGAGAGTTTTGTATACCTTGCTATGTGCCTGGACCGCACGCAGCCAAGGCAAAGTCGATGTGACGCCCCGACTCGTTAAACGAGTCCAAGAAACGGCTATGTCAGACGTCGAGAACGAAACTGTTGTGCCTCCGAAAGTTTGCATCGATGATGGGTCAGCCTACTTTGTTGATTAAGAAAATCCAACGAAAGGTTGTCCGTAAGTTGATGTCGAGCGTTTCCGACTTCTGCCGGTATGTTTTTATGGTGTATCCGTTACTATAGTAGGTGGCACGGCTTGACGGCATTAGTGCTCCGCAAATGTAGGGAAGTTGACGCACATCTCAGGAGCCCTGTCTACGAGGTGGCCTAGCTTGCTTGGACAATAGTAACATGGCACTTGTCTTCATCCCACCTTACTTTTTACCAGGCTTTGTCTCGCTTGCTGCTTAACAAGATGGAACACCTACTAGCACGGTCTCATACCTTACTGCGGTAACATGGAACGGGTAGCTGGACATTGGGCCGAGGGCACTGGTCGCCTTCAGTGCACGACCTAGGCGTTTGACGTAAAATGTCAGGGCTGACAGCACTGACGAGAACGTAGCCCATACCAATCCTGCCAGCAGAACACGCTACAGGTCTGTGACGGCGATCTTTTGCCATACCGCGTGCTGCGTCGGGGTCATTACGCGGAGCGGGACGGATGCTATCAGTGTGAACTCAGGTCAGGAGCTGCTGGTTAGCGATAATGATGCGCTCCGGATAACCACGATACCCCGATGCTAATATTCTAGAAGAGATGGGAGATAACTTAATGGTAGAGACGGTCGCGAAACCAACGTCCTTAATTTTGTGCGGTCATTTGTGGCGACTCGGTTGGCGAAACGGTGAGAGACGTGCACACTTTCTGAGCTATTCATTGCAGGAACAGCATTGCAGGAACAGCTCGAAGAGAACGGACGTGAAGTATGAAAGGAGAAGCACAAGCGTTTGTTTACCTCGCCATCGCAGCCCGAACTTGAGTGTATTCTACCGCTGCGCATGTGTGAGATGTCTTTTTCATTGTGCAGCGTGAGTTGTCAAGCGCACTTCCAGCGAAACACTGAGCGTTCCATTTCCGACATGCCTCAGTCTGCCGCTTCCATCCCCCCAACCACTTATTGATGACATGGCCCACAATGCCAAACACAACACATTATTAATTGCCTCTTTCCGGGCTCCTAACTATCCATCGCTGCATTCGGACAGGAACCCACTTCATCGTGGGGCGCACGGTTTACGGGAGCAGTCTCATGCATAAATTGAAAGAGCGCGCATATGGCCTATAGCGGGCCCACGGTACTTCTCCCGCAGAACGCGGCGAGCAGGTAATTAAAGAGATGTTCCCACTCCAAGTCCTCAGCTATTTAGGTGCTGAAGCATTCTTCTACCTACAGTCTCCGTCCATGCTCTGCGCTCGCAATGGCGTTCGATTAACCGCCCTTATGCGTATGAAGACTGCCTGCATTTGGCATGCGCTGTCGTAATGAGGTCGGTGCAATTTCACAGACCGTCGAAATGCTGAGCACTGTTGAGTCCGTTTCTTTCGTTCTACACTTTCAGGCGCACTTTCATTTCGAATGAGTAAAGCGCAATAGACCAGGACTGAAGAACACAAACAACAGGACCGGCGCCCTCACAACTAAGTTTATTTCCGCAACAAGCCTGCCTTATGTAGGACAACAAAGCCGAATCACGCATGAAGCATTAGACGTAAAATACAGCAATCCATCTACCACTCAGGAATCATATCTGGAACAATAGATCAAGTCAGCAAACAAGAACCACATGTGGAGCAGCACAGGAAGCAATTCCTCGAGCACAGTCATTATCAAGCCAACGGGGAGAAAAACGAGACATAACAAGTACCATCTAGGATTCACTATCAAATTATCCAACAAATAACACCATTCAAAGGCTAAAGGACCCCTAAGTTTGTGTTGTTCTTCAGTCCTGGTCTATTGTGCCTTGCTCTTTACTCATTCAAGCATGAACCAACTAGCCTAAACAGGAGTTTTACTTGAGCATATTTCGTTTCGACTTGACGATGTCGTGCAGCCCCGCACATTTCTGGGGTGTTTGGTGTATTGCCAATACACTCGAACATTATGAAGGAAAAAAGTATCGGTTTTATATTTAGCAATCTAGTGTGTAATTTTTTTTTCGAGCTAGCGCGGGAATAATTGGTCAATACACTTATTTCTTAAACTTCTTTCTACCCTTCAAAAAACCTTGCGTATTCCGATATTCAGTTCCTACGCTGTCACCAGCTAGCTCAAATTTTCATTTTTATTAGCAAGCAGACACATCAATAAACTACTTCGACCTCTGAACTGCCTCCGTGGCAATGGGGATGCTGAGGCGGAGGTTGCTTGTTCGAGTCCCTGCTGCGGCTCGCCTCTTTCCAAGGCGGGCAGAATGCAAAAACGCTTGGGTACCGTCGTTATGTTTTTGGGTGTGCACGTTAAGGAGCCACAGTTGTCTAAAAGTCATCCGCAGCTCCTGATTGTGGCGTTCAATTTAACCTATTACGCTGCTTCGGGATGTCAAACCGCCTAGTTTAATTGTTTTTGTTAATACTACAAGCCCGGTCACAAATACCTGCAGGAACTACTTTTCGTGTATTGAAACGAGGCAGCGAGGAATGTGTGGAACTGTCGAGCTCAGCTTGAGCTGCAACACGCGAACACTTTCCTGCGCCATCGATCGTTGCAGCTAATGCTGTGCGCGATAGTACACCAGCGACTTTGACATCCTCGTTCCCTAACTGGAAGGAGTGACAGATCGCCCGACTGACCTTTGCGTATGCGAACAACCCTTTCGAACACCTACTCTACTACTAATTTAAATGTAAATTGCATTGCTCACCTGAAGGTAAAAAGCTGCACGTCACTTTCACTTTTTTTACCTCAACGACACTATCAATTAAAACCTAAGCAACACCAGTGGATCGCGCTGTTGGGTCACGGGCTGGATCCCTGTAGAGGCGGCCGCATTTTAAGGGGGGGGGGGGGGGGGGGGGTCGCCAAAGGCAAGAACGCTCAGATACTCGAGAACCTAGATTTAGGTGCATGCGAATGAACTCGAGGGGGTCAAAATTAATCCGGAAGCCCTCACTACTGCATGCCGCGCAATCATATCGCGTTTTTGGCACGTAAAATCTTGGAATTAATTTATTTGGCTTCATTTTTAGCAAGCGGTTAACAGAAAAACTTGAAGACGCAGTAGCTGACACAATCGCATAGGTATACAGACCACGATAATATTGACGACATCTAGACGTGTCCCTTCTTTTCTTCTCTCTTGACAACACCATGTAATATCGCGTTCAAGGTTCAGATAGAGCGTTTATTGGGTTTTTCAGCTGTACACCTCCAGCCATATTGTATATTGACGCTCATTTCATGACTTAATTGTACAAGCTCTTTCCCATCGCACGTACTTCTTTCATTTTTCACGCTTGGTATTTCAACTGACAGTTGCAGATAGTGTTTTGATTCATATGCTTAGTTACTAGTGATTTGCCTGGCTAGCAAATTTTTCCGCGATACTCGTTTCTTGTTCACAGCGGTCAATTCTTCCAACTTTTCATCCCCGCTTGGCCCATTGTAGTTATTACTGTAGTATTTTCTTGTGATTCGATAGAAAATAATTCTTTTTTTCACGTCCACTTTTACGTGATGCACATATCGACAAGCATGTTATTTAAACAAAGGGATTAGCAGTGGCTGAATAAGCGAATAAGCATCACTTTCGAGCCAACGCTTCGATAGAGGCACTTGTCTTGGTCAGTCACTGTGCCCTCACCAAGGCGACTCCCTTTGTCGATGTCGAAGTGTTCGCTTCAGGTTGAGCATTACCGTGTTTGGTCACCGTTGATCATTATTAGGGGTGTTCGAATAGTGAAATGTCCGAATAAAATCGAATACGCGTAATATGAAAAAGAAATATGAAACGAATGACCCCTGAATAACGAACCGAAATGTCGAATATTTTCTCATTTCTAAACAAAGTGAAATACAAAGTTTGTAAAGAGTACTTTTAGGAAGGGTACAGTTTCTTTTTTTCCAAATATCTTATGCAAGCGCGCAAATGAATTTAGTAACAACACATTCGGTTAACAGAATCCCTTATGAATAACTTAAAATAACCACTTTCAGTTATCTTGTGAACCTCTACGATAACAGTAATGATACAAGGGTACAGAACGTTACCAGATACACGTTGAGCATTGTGTTCGTTGAAGGAGGTAGGTGTGATACTACGCCACACCATAGTGATGTAAACGGGGTGACACCGGTAAAATAACGAAATGCTTTGCCTAAATGGAGACAAAAAAAGATCAGATATAGGCTGCCCGAACGCCCGGAAATGACTGGAAATGATTGAGCACGCACTGCTCCATGCGTTCGCTCTGGAACTGGTTCTCCTGCAGCTGAATCGTTCGGAACAGTCCTCATTTGCGTCGGTCTGCCTCGTTCGGGACACCAATGAGTACTGCTATCTTATGTGTTGTAATGGCACCCAGTATTCGACAGTGTTACATTGTGAAATATCGAATCGAATACGAATAGAACGACAAAGACTACTGGAGTAGTATTCAAAATTGGGGATATTCGCGCACACCTGATCATTATCGATTGAGCAATTTCGCCCGAGGTTCAAACGTGCCGTATAACCGTGACTAAGGTGAAAAACAGGAGCCTAGTAAACTTAATGTCGCATGTTCGAAAGCAGAGTGGGATGTCGGCGGCAACAGTAAAGTACGTTGCGAGCATCTGTGCGCCGTAAAATGCTGCACATTAATCACAATAAAGAAACACGATTAGCGAATCACGAGAGGGAAGTTATCGACAAAGCAACAAAGGCGCCACCTCTGTCTATTTTATAGCCGCTCTCTTTGAGATGCCAGCTAATTCCAGCGACCACGCGAAATTAACGATGCTCACGCAGGTGGAGGCGGTACCAAGTTGGTTGAGTTCATTCTCGATCGAAGAGCCCCCTGTCTTTAAAAAAAGAAGTTACTAGAAAAGCAATCGTAGTGATTGTTTCAGGATTGCGTGGTACTCTTTGTTTAGGGCAGGGACTGTATAAAACGATATATGCGGGTAATTCGGCACATCTCCTCCTGAGATACACATCATTAATTTATTGATCTATGTATCAAGGCCATAAGCAATTTAACGGCGCTAAAGCAGATGTATGTATTTTTATTTGAAGTACCCCTATAGGCCATCAACATGATGGTATTTCATGGGGGCAAGGGGAGGAGGGGGGGTCACGGAAATCTTATAGAACAGCTCATTTACCATAGAAAAATATGAGCGAAATTCTAAGGACAAAACAACGTCAAAACAACAAATCCTGATCAAACTAATGGCATACCTATATCGACATTTTCGTCACTTCAGCTTCGCGTCTGTGGCGCATGCAATGTCAACAACATCATACCACACCAACAAAAATTAAAACAACTTGATCAACTTTATTTCTCCCAATGAAGAGTACATTGGTAGCAAAAAGAAAAACCACGAAATGGTATTTGAGTTAAATATCACTTGTATATAATTTATTCATTAGTATTTGGTCTTCTGAGCTACTAACTGCGTTTCAGATACGATAACTAGGGCTTATGCGGTAAGCTGTTAAATCAGCATCTCGAGGTATGAAACTCAGCACATCAAATGTCGTACGTTAGACTTTGTGGCGTTGATTTTATCTGTAACGCCAACGCAATTTCTAGGAGATTTTGGAGGCGAATATCTCGAAAGGCAAGCTAGTCATAACATTTATGCTAAGCCAACATGACATCACTAGTGTTCGGCTTTGATTCTGAAGTTTAATCAGGCGCCCTGAGTGAATAATAAGAAGTTGGCGGAATTGTTGCATTAGCTGCCAGCACATTACAATACGTGGCGCATCTAATGCCCGCCTCTTGAGTTTCGCCAGCGTAACATGCCGAGTTGCGCGTTATATATATATATATATATATATACATATATATATGCTCCATGCGATTAAGAATTTTTGTTGAACAAAGAACAATTGAATCGGTATATTGTGACGGCAATGGTGAGCTGTTGAATGCCGGAGGCGTATTTTTGAGATCCTCGAAGCTTAGAAAAAAGTTCATAGCACTCGCGCAACTCTAAGTTGTTACTCGAATTGGAGGTGCAACCATTCATTGCCCATGAGAATTACGAAAATGGGTTATCTGTGTGCACTTTGACAGGGACCACACGGCATGCCTTCTTCGGCGGCATGCTTCTTGCCCTCATATGAAACCAAGCCAAGACAACAGTCTTATCTTACCTTCATGTGAAATTGTAAATTAGCTGTAATTGACTGTATCTTGTAATTAGCACGACGATACAGACATTCGATTGCGAGCCGTGTGCCGCACGTCGCAGCACGTCATGCCTCACAACATGACAGCCTGTCGTCATTTTGACGCTCAAATGCTTGGTAATAGAGCTGCCAATATATTTCCTGTTATTTACTGTAATGTATCTTAAAGTGCACTACATTATTTTAGCTACAAATAACGAAGAAACATTGCGGGCGTAAAGGTTCTCCCCACTACATACTGTCCTCGCAAGAGCTGTGCGCAACGATATTCAGCACCACGTGTAGACAGCATAACGTCAAAGGTCAAATCGCGTTCCGGCGTCTACCTCTCTATCGAAACAAAAACTTTATGCTAGGCGAGTCGATGTTTGGAGCTTAAAAAAAATAAATTGCTGGTGTAGAGATGGTGTCTCCAAAAGTTTAGCCGGATCACGCCATCTTAACTTGGGCGGAGAAAATCGTTAACGGTGAATATACGAAGTACTTTTTGTCCACTCTGTGCAGGTTTAAGATGGCTGATTTTGCAGCGCAGATAATATTGTTCGACGTCTTTGTTACTGTAGCTGCAAAATCCGATGTAGATTGTGAATAACGAAGAAGTTTTCAAGAGTGACCGTGCCTCTCACAGGTATGACTTTTTTTCCTGTATCTGGTTTCAAAAGGCTGTCCAAACGTCGTTTCAAATTCTGTGACACATCATGATATGTGTACGTAGTCAGCGGTAATAGTTTAGTCAGAAATCACGAGCTTTCAGTTTATAATTAGCCTGGCGTTTACATTGACTGACAAAAATCGATGTCAATAAATGCCAATGTCAAAATCAATGTCTAGTCACTTTAGCAATAGCCATAGCTTGTAGAACTCCTTTGGCAACACGTTCTCATTAAAGTAATCATTGCATCGCGCCATAAAAATCTGAAACAGCCCAGGATAAAGTTACCTCTTCATGCTTTTCGTGAAGAACTGCAAAAAATTTTTGTTGTTAATGTGCGATGATGTTCGTGAGCTGCTTTATATGTTCGTCTGCCCTGCTGATCGATCTCATTTTCAAATGCAAGCACAGGGATCGTTCCTTTTCTAAAAATACGTCGGCTTTGTCGGATAATGTGATACTCATAATAATTTGCTGTCTTTGTAAGCCTTTGCATTGTATGACATTACTCAGTGCCTTTTCAGGGGCCTGTGAGGTACAATAAATAAATATGTTATTTATTTATTAATAATCAAACGCATTTTTTCTCAAGCTCCATTGCCTGATGCGCGAAGTATTTCTGCGGGCTACACATTAACTCTTAGATGTTGTTAGCGCTGAAAGCACACGGGTGAGATGCAAACCTTCGGGCAACTGATGCTCCACATTGAAGTGGACGTCACAAAGAATGGCTATGTTTTTGCACACACACAAAAAAACGTGAATGACGATCTTTTTGTTTTTCAATTTCATCGTGCTGCGCTTCTGAAAAAAACTAATTACTACGATTTAGGTTTTTGTCGCTGTAAAACTAGAAGTTGATCGACAATAGCGAAGAGGCTTTCACCATTGACGGTGCCTCTCACGAAAAGTATACATGTTTTGGGAAACGGGGAGCAAGTGAACGAACAACAAAGAAAACAAACGTTGTCTTCATGGTTAGCCTGACACTTTTGTTTCAAATCGCATTGTGTATCTGCTTTGAAGTAAGGCAATACATAAAGCAAATTTTCCATCAACGCAGTGCACTCGGATTTCTCCCAAAATGAAGTTATGCGAACTGCGAATTCCATTCTAGTGAAATCATTGTGACGACGGTGAAGCAAGCCAGTTTCCTTTTTGTCGAGCAAAGCACACCCGCTAATAACCTAGCATTTATTTACTCTTTTTCTACTTCTACATGCATTTTGCGGCGACTTACTTTGTTCGTGCTCGTCCATGTTGCCAGCGCACTTTTGAAGCGCGTCACTGTCCCAACGTGAAGGTTGTGAGTTTGAGTCTCTCTTTCTTATGGCCTTCTATGCATCCTTTTTCTCTCCCTTTCATTGCCTCTAAGGCCTACCAACTCAGTTCTAAACGTACACCTGTGATCAAAAGTATGCAGACGAAGAGTTTCCCGAAAAAGAAAGAAAAAAGCAATTCTTGGCAACGCATACCGATAACCTGGAACTGAGGAGTAAACCGCGATGTTTGCAATGCCCGTCCGAACTGTAGTCTTCCGCATACATCGGGGAATTTCGTTGTTCGTGCAGTTTTGTTCTTGTAGCACGAATCATTTTTCCCCGCATACTTTTCATCACAGATTCACCAGTGTGTGTTTGTTGATCTACTTCAATGTCGTGCATTCCAATCCCCTTGGTCCTTTCTTCGTACAAGTTCTCACATGTTTCGCATGCGCTGTTCGGGGAGTCACGAAATGAGCTGTTCGTTTACTGCGTTCCTTCTGTGTCACTAAGAAAAAAATACAGAGCGTCTGGTTTCTGGAAGACAAGTGTGCTTTTCAACCTATCCTGAAATAATATAAACGGCGCCGTTCAGAAATCCATAAAAAGTCATCGCCTGGTGCCTTCGTCTACCGACAAAGTGTGCTCATACGGCATGCGCCCCGTGCTTATCATTCATGCTGACATTGCCCGCTCCCTCAAACAGCATTATTCGGTAGTCAGGCGGAGCGAAAACTTGAGTGCCGTTATCGTGGAGAACGACTACACTTCGGCAAAGCTAGCGTTCCGTAACTCGATAGCCGACATTCGCGCCCAAAGCAAAGAGATATCAACCAAGCAACAGGATGGATCGCGGGAAGGGCGAAACAGAAAGCTAACCTATACCAGCAGACATTGCAATACTTGATTTATTCGATGCATCTAGTCAACTACCTTGAAACAGCTCTATCACCATACCGTAACTCGCATACATAAAGCGGCGCGGCGCTGTGACAGAGACCGTTATAACCAGCGGAATACGGCAGGATAAAGAACTCTCCGACAGGCTTATATCGATCGATGGGACCACAGTCTACAGATCAAATAACGCCTACGCGTCGCGAACTCATTGAACGAGGCGGAAAATAACGAACTAAAATATCGCGAAGAGAGAACACTAGAAAATGTTTGCTTGGCGTCCGAGCAACATAGCGCCAGTCCGTATCTGCCGGTAGAATAGGCTGAATGGCGCGAATATACTGCTTTTGTTAGCTGTTCGCGTTCCGCTCGTAATCCAGCGTGCGCTACGAAGGTTTTCAGAAAGCGGATGCTCCCGACACGAAGCGGCATTAGTTAGTTGAATGTCAGTTTTCCGCGGGTGGTTGTGGCAACAAATAGGCCCGCCGTCCTCGACTCGTTTATTGCGCGCAGGATGATTGTAAGTTTTCGAGCTCTAAGAGAAGGGCACTGAATCTGGTGAAGAGGTTATATAGCGCAACACAGAGGACAAGAGAAAGAAAGAATACGGAACAAACGTGCTGACTTTCAGATGATAGTTTTTATTTAGAGTAGTGCGAAACACAGTACGTCACGTCATTTGAAGAATAAAGAGCCAGAGGAAAAAATTAAGGCTTGTTCGGCGACGGTTCCTAATAATATCGGCTGTGGTTCCTAATAAATTCATGAGTTGATAGCGAGATTATATGTTTCGCTTTTGTTGTCTGTTCGTATGTGCTGCAATAACGTGCCAACTTGGCTGGTTAGAACATGATTGAAGAAAATGAGTAACAGCGCTCGACAACTGGACGTGACTGAGACGGGTAACAAGACAGCGCTTCGTCTATCTCAGTCACGTCCCGTCGTCTTGCGCTGTTACTCGTTTTCGTATTCACTGTCTGCAGATGTATTCATAAAACGAACTAGTCTAACTTCGGACTCTCACGGCATATTCCAGTATTGAGTTTCGCAAATACCTTTCGACTCTGTTGTAATATTGGTGGAATAATAGTGCAAGAGCAGAAACGACGTTTGTCGAGGTTCACCCAAGGAAATGCTGAATGGCAAGGGCTTTATAATTTCGCTCTGAGTGCTACTGCTGCGCCGATTGAAGTTCCCTACAAATCTTGAAAGGAAGGCATGCCTGCATGAATAAAGAGGGTGTGCAAACAAGGCATACTTTTGAGACTTGTCAACATCAGCAAATATTTCTGTATAGCACTAAAACTGTCCATGTCACGCTTTCTACTCACGTTTGTATACCGTCAAAGAATAAGGACGAAAATTCAGTAAATAACGAAACTTCCTTCCCATCCGAAACAGTTTTAAATAAGGATTATCACCGTGTGGTATGATCTCAAGAGGTTGGAAACGTACTGTCCTGTGGAACTTTTTTCTACGTCCCATTGACTGTCCACGTTATAGTTTGCGGGAACCGCTGTGTCGCTGGAATGTTCTCACGCCCCCTGTTCTTGTCGTCTTTTAGCTATTTAACAATTCACCGTTAGTGGAGATGCACGCGACAAGATACACTTCAACATCTCCGAGTTCATTCATATATGCAAACAATAAATTATTTGATCAATCAATCCTACTATAGTTACGGATTGCAGATGTCGCGCTGAATGAGAACAATAATGGATCCGAGGGTGTTCGATGTTTCGTTAACCACGACCGTATGAACTAATAGACAATGAGCCCAGATAAAGGTTCATAACTAAAGGTTCATTGTTACGCTTATCTTTAATGGAGAAAATACTTAGGCAAAGGGAAATGGAAGTGAATCAAGTATACCGTGCCACAGGTTGGCACCGAAAGCGCGCATCCTCCCCAGCATGCGTTCGGTGCTTTACCAATTACACTACTGCGTCGGCTATCCTGCGCCTTGTTTCTGGGGTGTTTGTGTGCAAGCAGTATTAGTCAGCGCCGCTCATGACCAAGGCCGTGGACATTGAGCGACCTTTTCTAACCGCAGGCCTTACGCAAGACCCACCGTGTGACCTGAGACAAGTGCGTCGCGCCATCTGCTACCTCCGTGGGTGAGTCACTCGAGCAGCGGAGGGCAGGACCTTTAACCTTGGGGTTATATATACTGCTGTTTTACCGAAAGAGATCAACCACACTAATGGGTAGCAAGACCCACGGCACCACTTTCTACCATCTCACGCGGAACACTAGATGGCGTCGCGCGCTAAACAGGGTCACTGTGCACAGAGTTATGCGCTGACATGCGATCCCCTTTGGAGCCTTCGGGATGAAAGTGTCTCCGAATGTAAGTTTACGACCCTTCTCACGTGTTATCGCGCCATTGGAATCTATGCAGGTGAAGACTGTACACCAGGCGTAGAGAGGTCGTGTCGTTCAAGCTTAAGCGACGTAATACGGTTGCGTACGTGCGTGGTAAAAGAGATCCAAAATGTGGACTGTGGGTAAGCTTGCACGGAGAAGAGAAAAAATGTCATTGCGAAAGTAAATAAAACATTTAAAGGTGGCACTCACGGAGGAACCTCTGTTTTCACACAATACAACTTTGTTTGCAAGCCCGACTGTGAGGGTAGTCTCAGCGAGCTTGTTTCTGGGAATATACGCGGGACTTAAAAAAAATAGTTTCTGAAGTTTACTTAACGGCAGGAGCAGTACTATTAACTATTAACAATTTATTTTATTACATGGCCGCTGTGCAACGTCGATGACCGGTTCTATTGTTCAGCGCATTAATGGAGACACTGAGAGGCAAAGGAAGCCATGTTCTTTACCGCTGTAGGTAGATTGGCCACTCCAGCGTGAAAGGAAGCAACAGAATTTCCAGGAAGATGAAGAAGGACAAAATGCGAAAGAGGGAACAGAACAAAGTAACATGGCCAGCTGCGAATGAAAGGGCACAGAAGGAATAAGAGACGTTAAGGTGAGCTGAAGAAGAAAAAAAAAAGATTTGACAGTATCTTCCAAAAGCGAATTTGTAGAAGAGCAGAAATTAGGAGGAGGAGCTGGGCAAGTCGAAAGTAGGAGGAACACAAAACATGAAGGAAGAAAAGGAAGTAAACAGCAGAGTGAACTGAAGTACCAGACATGTTGGAGGCGCTACCAAAAAAAAAGAGAAGAGACTAAAATGGTATAAAAGTTGTGCAGGAACCATCGACGATGGTTATCAGTGTGCGCAAATAGCCAAACGCTTCTAGAAAGGTATTTGCTTTGTCAAAAGAATGATGCGCTTAAAGGTACGTATTTGTTGCAGTGCTGACTTATCCAGCGTTTGTCTCATTGCGTAATTTAGTAGAGAACAGAGCCGTTAACCGGCACGTTTTAGCTGCACTATAGGCGGCAACAGATATGAGCCGGCGTGTCATAAGTATGCCGTCTCCTGAGGCGCGAGTGCCGGTGTAGAAATGACGGCCATCCTCCTCTCCACAGCTGCCACATGGGGAGAAGGTTGCGGGAGAAGAGGAGGATTGTCCTTCGCGAACGCTCCACCAAAGCGTACAAACCTTTAGACGTCCCAAAGCTCTCACGGGACAACGCGAGCATCTCAAAGAGCTATAACAGTTGGCGTTCGGCGTCCGACGTACACCGATCAACTCCGTCGCGCGATAGCATGCGCCCTTTGCATGGGGGCCTTTGTAACGGCAATGAAAGTCCTACCCTCCCCCCTCCCCCCCCCCCCGGCCCGCCCACCATCCATTACCCACAAAAGCGGGCGAGAGAGAGAGAGAGAGAGAGAGAGAGAGAGAGAAGTCATAAGGGAAAAGCAGGGAGGTTAATCAGGCTGCCTCCGGTAGGCTACCCTGCACTGGTGTAGGTGGAAAGGGGGTTGAAAGAGAAGAAGGAAGAAAAGTTTACAGTTTGTACGTTTACACTCACTAACGTTCATCGCTGAGTCACTCACAGGTGGTCATACACGCTGGTGCATTTCAAGAAACGCACAAGTGCCTTTGTGGCCTTGCACATATATAGCAGGCACACGGGGCCACGGTCTCAAGATCTTCTCTGTGAAAAGCCTGTCGTCTAAATGCCCCAGAGCTGTCTAAAAGGCACTCCTCTCATTTTCGTATGTGGGACAGACAACACAGCAGATGTTTTACTCGTTTCTGCGTCATTAGGCTTAATGCGTGTAAAAAACAAAGGAAAGAATGTTAAGAGTGGGACGACAAGCAAGCGCACGCTAGAGAGGAGACCAGCCCAATCGGGTGCTCAACTCGGACGCCCCGAGGCGTGGGTTGGTCGTCGCGACGTGGACAAATCATTTACCACACTGTTGACTTAGACCGAAGGCAAAAACAACAGCGTGGTTTTGTTTTGATAACAACGCGAATATTGTGGTCCACTCGCGACAGTGTCATGGGAGCAAAGTTCGACTAATTAGTTGGGTGAAAACAAGTTCCTTGCGTCGTAGAATAACATCAGACACCTACGCGCTATTCCGCAATGACGAGTTAAGCGCAATTATACGCACCATGTGTGCAGGCCGCTGTAATGCAAACAATGAGTAGGGTCAAGCGATGAAAAAAAATGACTGTGTAAAGGTTTGTCCGAGGTAGAGGAAAGTGTATTTGGAAGATGGAAACTTCTACAACAAACTCGGAGAAACGAAGGTGACCTTTCGCTCCCACGGGAATGTTTTGACAAGAAGGCGTGCCTTTTACAAACATAACTTCTTTTTGCGAAATGTTCGCACTAGACAGGCATGTTGTCATTTTCTGCTCTCCTGTATGTTTACAGTTGGTGCTAAAGTACCGCTTCCTTCGGCAGCTGCTGATTCTTTCTGTTTTTCGAACTCTTTAACAATATACATGTGATTATAGGTAGCCCGCAAAGAAAACTGCCTCGCATTCCTTGATCTGTTCTGAACTGCTGTCCGTTTAGAGTACAGATTAGGCCTGCGTTTGGGTCATGCGCTTAAAGGCCAATCACATTGCATAAAAAGAAAATAGAGAGAGAGATGCAAATGAGAGAAAGGCAGGGGGGTTAACAAGAGTTAAAGCCTCCGGTTCGCTACCTTGCACTAGAGGTAGTAAAGAAGGAAAGAAGAATGGCAACGACAAAACCTAGAAGGGAGCATACGGCAGGTAAGTAGCCTCGGCAAGCCAAAGTCCTCTGATGCCGTCCCTCCCTCCCATTCGTCGACTAATCTGAGCGTTGACTCTTGGGAAATAGAGCCTCCTTGGTGGTCGGATCTTTTGCGGCATTGTTTGGTTCGTGGTAGCTTTTACTGACGCTCTCGTCACGAACGGTCCTCGTCCCTACCTCTCTCCTCTGTACTCTCCCCTACGTTCCCCGTGTGCTCCTGGGGTAGAAATTACCGCTTCCCTATCGCGTGTTAAAGGCATATTTACCATGAGTCTTTCGCCTATATTTTTTATGCCTAGGCTACGAGATCGCAAAGTGACGCTCCCTCCTAGTTATTTCCCTTCATCTATGCTAAAACGGCACAGTCATGTCTTTGTCTTTCTTAAAATTATGTTCAAACTTTCCTTTATCAATATTTTCCGTTTCTTGTTTTTTTCTTCTTCAGTTTTTCTTTTTTCGCCTGTCGTAGTCGACTTTGCACATGTAGGCAGGAGCCGTGTCGATGCACGTCGGCCTAATAATGTGTCCGATTCGTATAAATATTTCTAGGTTCATCTCAACGACGAAACTTCCATTTTTCTTGCTCCGGAAAGTGTAATCGAAGTGTCATCCCAAACTACAAAATTTGATCGCGGTTTATGACGTAGCAACAGTATAACTATCAAATAAAATTGTAGAGCGAGAAGACGCAAACGCCAAAAGACATTTATTATGGTGTGAATAGTTTCATTATTACTTTCATTATTCTAAAGCCTGGCAGTCGAATATGCTTAATTCATTATGGCCCATCTTTTTTCTTTCATGTAACTTCTTCGTTCTCTTGTATCCTTTACTGCAATGTCAGTTTTCGAACCAGTATCACTGGATCCAAGTTACTTTATGATTGTCTTGCGTCTTAAGCTAAGCTAGCTTATAATCATTAGAGGCGCTTCCCCTGAGTCCGACGCAGAGCCTGGGTCTCGTGTGTGTATTTGCTCAAGCACCGTCCTCCAAACCTGCACACGTTCAGCGCCTTCTTTAGCGCTTGCTTTCCAGTCGCACAGCCCGAAATTTCGTATGCATGCTCGTCAATTCATACGTTCGAGTATTCGATCATTTTTTAAACGTTTTCAAGCCGTTAAAGAAGCATCAAATGTCCATCATAGCGCCAACATCTCATCTCCCGCTTCGCGTCCTACGCTTCGCTCGTCCGTGTCAATATTCCATGAGCCCACAAACGCGCGCAACTCAAAAGGACGAGTCTCTCGGCACGCCTGCGTGAATAGTTAATGGCCAACAAACTCTAGAGCGCGTCTCGCTAATGCACGTCGAGCTATGGACATACAAAGCCAAGTACCAACGCTTTCACGTCTCGCCTAAGCGCCTCGTTCGCCTTTTCAAAAGTACTTTCCGTCGTTGATTACTATCATAATGTATGCATAATCTCTTTGTACCCGTCGATGGGTCTCGTTATATTGAAACGCCGGGACTGAATTACGAAGCATGTCTCGTTTCAGCATTCAGCGGCCCTGAGTAAACGATGTTGTGAAGTTTCGGAGCACCGCACGTTGCTTTCGGGTTTCTTTTTCTCTCTAATTTTTCTTTTTTTCTTAAACTAAACTGCGCACATCTGAGCCTCTCGCTCCGTCGACGCGCTTGTGGGCGTGTAGAGCGAGCAAATGGAGGAAACGTTCTTTGAAAAAGACGTGGCGCTTGCTTAGAATAGCTGAAAAATGCACCTCATATATCTCTGTAAGTTGCCGACAACTTTCGCCCGTAGCAGTCTAAATGGAAGCGCTCTCCAACTTCAAGCAACCGCGGTCTCAACAACCTCGGATAATCACGTTTGTGGGCTGCGGAACCATTATGACGCTCGTCGAGCTGAATTGCATACTATGAGAAAGTTTTACACCCGATGGAGTGCATCTGGTCCCCGAACAATAACCGTCACCTATCCTAGGCGCATTTTCTTTGTTCATTCAACGCTCTCCATCCATTAATGTCATGAATGGCATGTGCACATCAGTGTAACATAGCGTTACTGAGAGGAATGTAGCGACCGCAGAGTGTTAAAGAAAGGCCTCTTAAAATCAAAGCCGAAGATTGTCTAGCAACAAAATAGGCACTATCAGGCGTAAATTATTTTCTCTTAATCAAAAGGCATTGCTGACGAGCTGTCTACGAGGGTGTAGCTGCTTTTTCTTTTCCTGTATTTACCTCTATACTGAGAATTTCTACCTTCCTCGAGAAGAGAGAGAGAGAGAGAGAGAGAAGGGAAGACAGAAAGGCAGGGAGGTTAACTAGACTGAGTCCAGTTTGCTACCCTACACGTGGGGAGGGGAATGGGGAGTGAAAGAGGGAGAGAGAGAACTTAGGTATAGGATGTCTACAGTCTGGCACTCAAGTCTGTTTCCCTCAGGTAGCGAAAAAGCGCTCGAACTGCTTTCTGGGCCAATGAACTATGAGGCCAGGCCCCCAAGATCTTCGCTTCCGTAAATGGCCTGTCATCCAGTCTATTTAAGGCACACTGGAGAGTCTCGCGTTGATTATCGAAGCGAGAACAGTGGCACAGAAGGTGACTGATGGTCTCTTCACACTTGCACTTCGCGCACATTGGTGAATCCGCCATTCCAATACGATAGCTGTAGGAGTTGGTGAATGCTACTCCTACCCACAGCCGACACAGCAGTGTTGCGTCACGTCGTGGAAGGTTCGCTGGTAATGTAAGTTTCAGTGATGGGTCGAGGCTGTGTAAACGACACTTAGAGTTCTGAGGTGTATGCCAGCAACCTAACGTGATTGTACGAGCGAGACTGCGAAGCTCTCTTGCAGCGTCGACTCTGGATAAAGGTATAAGGAGTGTCGGTGAGCCAGCCTGGGCACGTCGGGCAGCGTCATCGGCGAGGTGATTACCAACGATGCCACAATGTCCCGGCAGCCACTGAAATATGATATTATGTCCTCTTTCAGAAGCGCAATGGCAGGTTTCGTGGATTTGTGACACCAGCTGTTCATAATTGCCACGTCGTAAACTTCTCAAGCTCTGGAGGGCTGCTTTCGAGTCACAAAATATTGCCCATTTGTTGGGCGGTTCTTTTTCAATGTATTCGACAGCAGCGCGAAGAGCGGCCAGTTCAGAGCCTGTAGATGTCGTTGCGTGTGATGTCTTAAACTTGATGACGACCGATTGAGATGGTAGAACAACGGCGCCCGTAGAATTTTCCGAGACGGAACCATCCGTGTAAACATGAATGCGGTTAGAGTATGAACAATGCAGAAGTTCCAATGTGATCTGCTTGAGAGCCGCGGTGGTCAGGCTAGCTTTCTTCACTATTCCTGGAACAGCAAGGTACACAGGAGGCTTCTTCAAGCACCACATAGGGGATGGCGTTCTTGTTGCGGGTGAGTGCCTCAAAGACAAAGAGTGCCGGTTAGCCGCAATTGATCTGGAGAACGCTGCCCTGGGTCTTTTCTCAGGCAATCGAGCGAGATGGTGGTCAGGGACTCTGGATATATGGCGAACATGCACCTGGAGCGCGTCGATATCTATATAGGTCCTTATTGGGTGGTCTCTCGCGGTGGCAATTGTTGCCACGGTTGAAGCATTTCGAGGTAGCCCCAGACATGTTCGAAGGGCTTGGCCTTGAATGCTCTGTAGGACATGGATGTTAGTTTTGTTAGCATTGGACAGCACTGGTGTGCTGTATCGCAAGTATCCTAGGAAGAGCGTCCTGTATAGTTGAAGCATAGATGCCACGGATGTGCCCCACGTTTTACCGGCGAGAAACCTTAGTATATGGGAGATGGAAGTAAGCCTCTTCTTCAAATATGTGATGTGGGGGCGCCATGAAAGGTCTCTGTCTATAATAACGCCTAGGAATCGGTGAGCTTTTGCGTAGGAAATTGGTTGGTGGTCAATAGAAATGGGGTACCAGGTCATGGGCTTGTGGATAAAGGCGACTAAGGCGCACTTCTCGGTCGAAATGCTGAGGCCTTGCGCACGCAGGTACGATGATGTTAGGGTCACGGCTCTTTGGAGCCGTGCACGCACCTGGAGACGTGTAACTGCCGAGGCCCATATGCATATGTCGTCAGCATATATGGAAAGGTTTGCTGTATGTGGTAGACCGTCGGCAAGGCCAAGGATTGCAAGGTTGAACAAAGTGGGGCTAAGAAACCCACCCTGAGGGACGCCACGGTAAGTGTAATGGTCAGCAGTTCGGCCATCTGCACTGTGCACAAAGAAGGATCTTTTGAATAGATAGCTCCGAATCCACCGAAACATGCGTCCACCTATTCCATTATTTTCCAGGGCATCAAGGATGGCTTCATGCGTTACATTATCATAGGCGCTTTTCACGTCGAGGAATAGTGCAACCGATATACGCTTGTGGTGTTTTTCCTGTTGTACAGATGAGACTAGGTCGATGACGTTGTCAATAGAGGAACGGCCTCTTCTAAAACCAGCCATGGCATCGGGGTATACGTTGTGGCGCTCAAGATACCATTCTAGGCGGGTGAGAATCATTCTTTCCATGACCTTCCCAACACAGCTGGACAGTGCAATGGGTCGGTAGGACGCCAGGTCAAGTGGCGACTTTCCAGGCTTCAGGAGTGGTATCAAGCGGCTGGACTTCCACCGCTCAGGAACGACGCCATCATTCCATGACTGGTTATAACATTCCAGCAGTCTGCTTCGGCCATCTTCACCTAGGTGGCATAAAGCAGCGTAGGTGATGCCATCTGGTCCTGGCGACGATGAGCGCCTGCATGAGGCCAGAGCAGCGTCCAATTCCTCAAGTGAGAAGGACACATTCAATTCTGGGAAGCGTGTCGCAGGAACTTCACGCAGAATTTCACTATTGATGGTGACCACACTGCCCGCAATCTTCACACAGAAATCTTCGGCTATATCGACCTGTGAGCGGCCTTGATGGAGGGCTAGGGCTGAGAAAGGGTGTCGTTGCTGTGGAGACGAGCCAAGGCCGCGCACCGTCCTCCATATGATAGACAGAGGCTTGCGGGGGTCAAGTGATTCGCAGAACGTCTTCCACCGTTGTTCCTCCAACCTGTCCATACGACGTTGGATTTTCTTCTGTATACGTCGAGCGACTCTAAGGTCATGGATTGACTTCGTGCGCCTGTATCGCCTCTCGGCTCTTCTGCGAATCGTTCGAAGTCGCTCAAGTTCCATGTCAAAGTCCGTACGTTTTTTCGCAGATGTAAATGTGTACTTAGACGATTCCAGTACACTTGTAATAAGGTTTTCAATGGTGCCGGTAAAACCTTCTTTGCATGCCTCTTCCACCTTTGTCTTATACGTTGACCACCTTATATATGCTTGTCGGGAAGTACAAGAGGAGAAGCTTCCAAATCCATTGATAATTAAGTAGGTGGGAATATGGTCACTACCATGAGTCTCGATGTCAGAGAACCATCGAACATTTTGACCAAGTTGCCGTGACACCAAGGTCAAGTCTAAGCAACTGCTATAGTTCGCACCACGCAAGTACGTCGGACTGCCATCGTTCATAATGCTAAGTTCATGGTCGGAAGCAAATTCTACAAGTTTCCGGCCCCTGGAATCTATTCTGGAGCTTCCCCAAGCCAAGTGATGAGCATTAAAATCTCCTGTGATAATCCAGGGTCCAGTAGTTGCCGTCAGGATGTCTCGCAATCGGTCGCCGTCGAACCGACTATATGGGGATATGTAGGCGCCGATAAGGGTGAAGGCCACTTTATTCTTTGTAATGCGGAGACACACGTATTGGTTTCCATCATGAGGCTGCACTGAGTGGGGGATGTAAGTCAGTTCTGTACGGATGTAAACAATTACTTTGCTGGGTTGGCCGCACGTTGACGCCATAAAGGCTTCGTATCCAGAGAGTCTTAGCGCTTTCGACACGTTCGGTTCACATATTACCAATACAGGAAATCGGTTCGTGAAAACGTATTGGCGGAAACATGAAATCCGTGATTTAAGTCCTCTGGCATTCCACTGGAAAATTGTCGCGCTACGCACTTCATCACGGAGTGAAGGCAGTGGAAGAGCCATTGTGCTTATGCAAGATTTGCAAGCACTGGGCTCAGGGCATCCAACACTTGAACTGCGCTTCGAGCTGTTGGCGTATTCGAGTTGCCCACAAGCGTGCGAATCGCATTTATCAAAGACTTGAGCATTGTTACAATTCGGCGGTCATGATCTGTCAGCTCATCTGGGTGAGGGGTGGAGCATTGTGGTGCCTTTCCTTGTTGGGGTTTTTCCACAGGGCTTATCCTTGGCAGTGGTGGCCATTCCTCATTCACGGCAGTCTTTTCAGATGCTCCGTTATCTATACACAGTTTGGAAACATTCTGCACTGAGGTTGGAGCAGATTCAACAGCAAGAGGCTGTGCGGCACGCGTATTCTTTGTGCGGAGAGCAGAATTCCTTGATGAGCGTCTGCGACGAGAACGACGTCGCCTGACGTCAGCAGCTGCTTCACGATGGGTCGACCGGTCCCTTACTTAGCTGTCCCCTCAACAACGTCAAACGTGCCCAGTAGAATAAAAACGCGTTCCAGTGCTTAAGGAAAACAAAGAAAGAAATACGGAAAAGAGCACGGAGATAAACGACCGCTGCGCAGATAGAACGGTAATCTTTAACTGTGTTTAGCTTTTGAAAAGAATGGCACCCCGGGTCGACTACGTAACCCAGGAAGATGGACGCATGGTCTTCTGCATCAGCTGCTGCTGGACTTCATCCAGGATACCGGCCTCTACCTACGTTTATTTAGTTCATGGCATAGGGCATATTTGCTATAACAAAAAGAAAACGAAAATGAATGGCATCAAGTCACGTGGTGACAACGGGGGACGTATTTTGTCGCACGCATGCCTGCAGACGATGGCCAAATTTGATGGAGGCGAAATGCGAAAACACCCGTGTGCTTAGATTTAGGTGCACGTTAAAGAACCACAGGTGGTCAAAATTTCCGGAGTCCTTCACTACGGCGTGCCTCATAATCAGAAAGTGGTTTTGGCACGTAAAGCCCCATAATTTAAAAAAAATGGCCAAATTTGATCAACACCAATATCAAATGCGAATAGCATGAAGGCACTTACCGGGATGATCAAGTACTTTTTTTTTACCAAAGCGATAGAGAGAGCGCTGATGCACTTGTCAGTGTTGTTGGATATACGGAACGCTTCAAATATCAGTCTGCAGTTTTCAGCTTTGTAATTCTCGAGTACCGGTTATTAGAGTTGAAGACCAGCGTTCTACCTGTCCCATTCGTCTATTCTTTCTGCATTCTTTTCCATTATCTTTACGTGCTCCTACGTGTCTTTGTCTAAGTTCCGGACAAACTGGCATAACTTTCTGCCTTAAATACTCTGTCGGACAGTATTCTAGAACTGTCTGAAATGAAAATCATTATGAAACCAACAGTTCTTCCGCCAAAAAGAAGTTACCAGCACCCGATTTGTTCCTAAGTTGTACGTAAGTTAGTCGTGGCGACCACCACTGTACGAACAGGATGACCGTGACGTGTTTCCGGCTCCTGTAATCGCTTCCAGCGCGTGCAGCAAGCAAAAGCCTAGCCTTCGAGATTTTTTTATGTTACTCCGACGAGAGCCGTCACTGGGGCAGGGATGGGGACGCCACCTATCCAAGCGCTTAAGAATCACTGGGCTAGAAGCACGGCTGCATATGCACGCTACCGACCCGCCACTAAGTTTCCGACGCATTTCTGGGAAATCTCTGCATCCTGTATGATCACAACGTGTGTTTGCAGTTCTCTCATCCATGACGTCTAGAAGCGGATTGTTTAAAAGTAACTTCATTGCTTAACTTGATTGCAAAACAGCACTGCATAGCAATAATTTTGCCCGGTCCGCGACCAACTATAGTTAATTATAAGGTGATCCCTCGCTACTCCCACTTTTTTTCTGAGACGAAGGGAGCCGTTCATCACTCCATCAAAACTTTGTGTAACCATCCCAAAAGTACGTGATCATTATTTTTTTTTTGCACCGATGCATCCGGAAACGCATGCCGTTGCTTACATCTTACTGCACGGTATTATCGCGACGAACTGTAAGCGGCGACGCGAAATCACGTCCTCTGGCACGTGATGCGTAACAAACGCGATGAGCAGCTCAGAAAACAACAATGGCACCCCGTCTCCGTTGAGATGCCGCGTCTCGGCACTTGGCTCATTTGAATTCTGCACACAGAGTCTGCAGTAGAAACCAAGTGCATAGAGAGGTTAAGGCTGTCTGGCATACGGAAGGCCAAGCATATGATCATGGCAGTGAGGTTGTCAGGGCTCTTAAGCGTTTCTCAGCGCTGCGAAGATTTTTAAACCCGTGTGTCGACGACGCTTATTTGATGTGGTTGTTGAGGGCGTGGTTTATCCTGAAATGGCACTGTAGTGCATGCGCACCTGAACTGGGGCTGGGTAGAACGCTTCTGACGAAAATACAGCTTTGCAAGCAATGCGGGCATCGCTTTGCGTGTGAGACACGCTGGTTTTCCTCTAATCTCGCCAGGGACTTTTGTCGATTGGGGTATTGCCTCAGTCAAAACAACAGCAGACAGAAGCACATAGGCCATTCGAGGAATAGACACTTTGCATTCACGTCATCGTGGCTGCCATCTTGGGTTGCGAGCAGGTCGAAAAGCTGCATAAACAAGATACGTGGCAGTACGACAGCACGGAAAAAGCTAGCGCTATTCCGGTGAAAAACTATCTGTCAAAAGCGAAAAGCAATGTATGCGTTATAATACGAGCCACTGGCGTCATCGTGGCCGCCATCCCTGGGTACCAACATGGTAAGGAGCTGCGTTCGTGATGTCATGTGAAAACCATCTAGATAGTATTGCCATACATTGAAAAAGGAAAGCAGTCATGACACCGAAACTGCGAAAGGATTCGCATTGATCAAAGGCCGAGTCCTGATCAAAGACGAGGTCTCAGCCAAGGATCAATATATTCTCGACATGTGGATCTGTCTTCGTTGGGCTAATAGCACCATGTGTCCACCTACTTCGCAAGTGGGTCTTCCCATTCCGCCCCAGATTGCCACCAGCCTGACGCTGTGCTGGTGTCCACTACACCATCAAGGCACGCGATCTGCCTTGTAAGCAAAAACTTGTGTTTCCTTCGTGTGATAAGACTTTGAACGGTTTATCATCGTTGATTGCAATGGGGCAAAAGGGTGGGGAAGTATGTGTTTATACTTCAAGTGCAATCTGTGAAACGGTGCTTAATATACAGGTCACTTCTGATGGCAATTAAACAGAATGCCTTTTTCTGATAAATCGCAATAGTATAGAAATGTGTTAATAAAGCATGGAGTAAAGAAAGTATTGGAGGGAGCATCACGTGACAACCTCGAAGCTCCGCATTCCCTCTCCCTCCAAAAAAAAAAAAGGACGAAAATTCAAGTGGTTGTCGGAAATTCCACAATAAACATGTGATCACACAACATGGCCGACAAGTGATGCGCCGCACGCCGGGCCTCGGCGTGCGATTGTCGGTTGCGCTCACGCATGCGCTCAAGCGGGTTCCTCTGCGAGGTGGGGGTGTGTCCATCGCACTCGCATCGTCATCTTCATCACCTGCAATATCTTTATTTCATTCTCCGGTTAGATGAGATTTCTAGTGTGCAACGCGTTCAACAGCTAGTGGGAAAAGAGAAAATAGGAAGGACCGGCTTCAGAGGACATCGACTAGTGAACGCTCGGCGCGCTCCCTCCTAGCATTTTTATTGCGATAGGAGTTATATCGACACTCCAGGCAGAGCTCTACCGTCGTCATTGCCGTCGGCGTCGCCGTGATGTTCGGTATGAAGTCCAAGTGCGATAAGATCGTCACTGCGCGCCCTATGCTGTACGTGGGAGCAAAGCGTGCGAAGGTGAGCCCACTGTGATGGCTCAATATTGCGCGTCTAAGGGAGGCAACTGCGTATGTTGCCTCGCTTGCAGTTACCTCCCCTGCAACCGCCACCGTTACTCCGGCGGCAACGGCGTATGGCGCGGCGGCACGCGGTCGCGTGGGTCCTATTTTGGAAGCGATATGCGATGGGGTCAAAGTCAAGGTGCGTCGACAGCTCATAGCTTGGTGTGCGCTTTGTTGTCGTCGCTCAGTTTTCGTTGAAGCGATAAGCAGCACGAGGGTCACTTCGCTCGCTGCTGCTGCCGCACTTCCTCACACCAGCGTTTTGACAACGAGTTTCAGTGGTCATCGAATGTGATGTGTTCAGGTTTCCCTATGCCTGTGACACCATGCTTGTTATTAAGGCGAGAGCATTAAACGGTTCATGGGACGAAAGATCCGATGTCCGGTGTTACGCCGTCCTGCATTATGACCCCAAATTCATAGGAAGTCGAACTTTCGGCCTTTGGTGGGAGTCGAATGCACTACCTGTGGTGTTAATTGAGGCGAATTTGATTAAGACCTACTATCCTTGGTGGGGGTGGAACTTTCGATCTTTCGTTGGTGTGGAATCTACCACCTTAGGTGTTAATTAGGGCGAAATAGGCCATCAAATTCTTTATAAGAAAGCGTGAAGCCGACGCGAAGAAGCGTCAGCACCTCCTTAGGCACAGTTAATTGAGATGGAGCTAATTATTGCACTCGAACCCACAACCTTTGGTGGGAATCGAAACCACTTCGAGATATGGGCGAACCAGTCATATCTCCAAGTTGGATTCCAGTTGCCATCGCGAACTTCGGGAGTCGAACCGAGGACCTTTGGTGGGAGTCGAGCTCTTTACCTCTGGTGGGAGTTGAATCCACGATCTTTGGTGTTAAGACGAAATTGATTAAGGCACTCGAACCCACGACCCAACATGGAGATACGGGCGAACCGGCCATATCTCCAAGCTTGATTCCAATTGACATCGTGAAGGACGAGGGTCGAACCCACTACCTTTGATGTTAATTGAAGTGAAATTAATTAAGGAACGGATACTTAAGATAGTGTTAATTAGGTCACTCGAATCCATGACCTTTGTTGTGACAAAACATGTAATAGGAAGTAACAACGAATTAGAATGAAAATGTCAAGTAACATAATGAATGTCTCGTGAGCTGGCAGACCTTAGCCTTCATCTTCTTTAGCGTATCCTAAAGTGACTCAATTTTTTAGTTGGTGACGGAATACTTACAAGCTTATACGGCCGATAAAACTACTATTCTTACTTCGTATAGCTGTCTAGTAATTTGCTATCGCAATCGATGCTTTGCCTTTCGGGGGAATTGCGACTTTTTTTCTTTCTTTCTTGTACTAAAGTAGCTCCGATGCTTCTGTAAAACGCGGCACGAGAACTGATCAGCTCACACTGCTACACTAACAGTAAATAGGCGCAACGTTTTTATCTAAGCGTAATTGCCAGCTGATAATTTGTACTTTTTACCTGTAGCGCAGTCGCAATAACTACCCTGAATTTTACCTTTCATTTGCCTTATCATTTGTAGTCACATTATGATGCCACCTAAATGTGTACAATAGCTTGAGAACGCAGAACTGAATAACGACGAGTACAAAGCACCCAAAGTTGCTCGCATGAAAGAATCGTCAAACCGCGAAATTTGAAGCACACTCTATCCCTTCTTCTTATTACGATATTGCGAAAAGTTATCGCACATTTTCAAGCGTGACCAGCAGCTGCTGTGAGAGCTTGCACCATACGCTCAAATTCCACCCGTGCGTCAGCAGGCTTTTCAAGCATCTCGTCACTTTGCCGAAATTATTTGGCGATGCAGTGGACACCTGGGCCAAGTCCAAGGCATGGATGCGCTACATGCGTTTTCCGAGACAAAGGTCGTGCAAAGAGCCCTGCATTGCCAACGAGCACTACATTAACGCTCCCATCACGCCGTTCCGGTTCCCGGTATAACGGGGACATTTAGGGTTGCTTCTCTCTACCACAACAACCACGACTGCACCCTATTGTACAGAATAAACTTGCCCCCCCCCCCTCTCCCCCTGCCCACTGACTCTTTCCTCACTCCCACCCCACTCCCCCGTCTTCATACTATACTAGGACTGCAAAACGACCACCGGTGGGCTACAACTTCGTGCACTGTCGTACTCGAGGCGATGCGAACACTTCGGTAAACTCCGCCGCGTCTCCTTCATTTATGTTTTCATGTTCGCGTTTTCTTTGCAACACGCTTGATCTTATCGCGGCACCGGAGAAAGGGTCTCCGTGCCAAGAATAATGAAGCGAGCGGAGGTGCGTGAGCGCTTTGTCTATATTTCAGGTAACGAGCTTTTTTTTCTGTCTTCTTTCTTTTTCCGCACGTTTTAAGCTAACGAGTTGTATACGAGTTCGCCTTGGTCTCTCTGGAAATGCAGGGGTTTACTGCTACCCGAAGCTGTGTAGTACTTGGCCGAGGTTAGTTAGTCGTCAGTTTTAGTTGGGCTTTAAGCTGTGGCTTTAAGTATGCAAAATATACAGATAATGCGAGATTTTACCGCACCCGGAAGAGACCGACAGTAGTGAAAACCAGCCTGAACGCGGCAACCACTAATATAGCTTTTTATCCTTCTATTCCAAAACGACGAAGGCGATACACGAGAGGCTGAAAGTTGCTCAGTTTTAATGAGTGTCAGAGATAGTTTGCAGAAGGGCGAAGGGGTGACTATACGCATGGAGGTAGAACCTCGGAACATGTACGCTAATGATCTTTGTCGAGAAGGCAAGTCTTGTAGCTTGCTTTACGCTTTTTCCTAACCTCAAGAATAGCGCAACTTGGGATTTTCTTCGTCCTTCAAATATAATACAACATGCCAGGAGGGAAATGGAGACTCTCTAGGCTGCAATTATTTATATTCGGGAACCTTTCGTCTTCCTTTATTGAATAATTTTCTTGAGCACACCTCTATGTTCTACTTTTCTCTGTTCTTTAATCATGTGGATTGTTGATATTTCGTCGTGTGCCTAGGGCTCGATTCCGTGTGCGAATCTGCTCTTGTTTGCGATCAAGCCTCTGATATTTTTTTGTCTTGCATTCAAGAACTCCGCGGCAGTTCGTATACCTTCCCTCCATTGAATTTTATTTCGTTTTGTTTTCTTGTTCAAAAGAGACAACTTCATGCACGCTAGAATACTTTACTTTGGCCCCCTTCGTTGGATAAGCCACGGCTGTTATATATATTTATTTTCTGTTCTCATAAACTTGTTTTAGGCTAATGACTGCTCCGTGTGTTGTAGAAGACTTCTCTAAGGACTCATTTTACTTCACGTCATCTGTGCACGGTGTGTTTTTTTTTCTTATTGATGCAACCAGTGTTCTTCTTTCCGTGCTTTCTAGAAATTCCACGATGCATGAAAACTAGAGGAGACTGTGCGTACGTGTATGCGCGTCGACATACCATTGGCCAATTTTTCGGCAGCACCTTCGACTAGAGTGGCACGCGCGACATCTTATTACGCAAATAATGCCGTAGGTTCTTTTTTACTTTCCCATTTTGCGCCGTCATCGCGTTTTCGGGGCAACCACTTCAGCATTACGCCTCGCTTCATCGCTGTTTTGGTCAACCTCAACAATGTTTACCTGTATGATATTTTCGTCCAATCTTGTGCGCTGTTTGACCCTATTATGGTCAGCGTATCATTTATGATATACACTGAGTTTTATACAGCGAAATTCTCATTTTAGCGTCTGAAACCTAACGCATAGCCCCAAGTAGCCTTTCTGATGCGCTGAGTGAGATTTTAGTTTTTGATAGTTAGGCAAACCATTTACTGATTATTTTCTACAGAAAGGTGTTCATAGTTAAGTTATTGTGCAAATGTGCTCTCCATGGCCTGAAATAGATGTGATGTCGAACCGTACTTAGGGGCATTGCAGGGTTAGATTGTGATCCATATCTACCTGCTGCAGCGTTCGATATCCATGGTACATTGGTGTTCACAACGCGAACGCAGTGAAACTTTTTATTCGTGGGAAGCGCATTTGCTTGCGATGTTTAAATTTTGTCCTGCCGATGACGTCGTTCGCCAGTGAAAAGCTCCTAAAGTTACTCTTTTCCCTCTTTATCAATTTCTTTACCTTTTTATTACCGTCACCGTCACTTTCCCGCAAACCTACTTTTTCCAACGAGATGAGGCGCAGGTGCGCAATAACAGACAAAATACGTCTGAAAATTCTTATCTTCGTTGTCATAGTTACCAACTCACCGTGGTGACTCTGGACAGCGGCATTCTACTGCTTAAGTAATGGCTTGTTTGTCCTGCCTTAACAATTGTTAAGGCAGGACAGTTAACTCCAGCTGCAGTTAATTGCAGCTGGAGCGGCCACATGGGAAAGCGCTTGTGCGCCGAGCTTTTGGTTCTGCCTTAAGGTACCTCAGGTTATTGAAATAATCCATCACTCTCCGTTGTGCAGCGTATTTCTAATCCTCTGAATTGTTTTAGTGTTATACCAAACAAAGACATTTCGCTTCAATAAAAATAAAATTTTTAGACAGGTTTTGGCAGAACCCATATTACAATGACTGTCGACACTATTACGATTGAATTCAAGCATTGTAGCAACACACCGTATTGAGGAAGCAATACTGTATAATTTGTAGTGGTTAGGCTGACATTTTCATTGCTTCAGCTATATACGACATAGATTGCCTCCGGGATCGGCGAGCGTGCATGGCTGTGAACACTGATTCTTCAGTTTAGTCCATGACCATGACAGTATGACGCCGACTGTGTGAGGACGATAATAATAATAATAATAATAATAATAATAATAATAATAATAATAATAATAATAATAATAATAATAATAATAATAATAATAATAATAATGATGATGATGATAATAATAATAATAATAATAATAATAATAACAATAATAATAATAATGTTTACTGAGCACGTGCTGGTGGGCGAGTTGGTTATGCGTGATTACAAAGACGTGGTTGTCTACGTGGTTGTCTCGTGTCTCCTTCCTTCGTCTCTTGTTTTATTTGGCGCCGTCTTTGTACTAATGTTTACTGCCACCCAAAAATGCATTTGCAGTCCGAGTTGGCGTGTAGGACCCTGCCTATGCGAAATATACATATGGTGAACGAAACACAGGCGTTGTTAAGACATGAAGAACAAAGAAAAACAAAATGACAAGAAATGAAAAAAGAACGAGATAATATTTTGTTAATCTACTTAAAACGAAACAAAGTGCAGAAGTAAGTATTACGATGCCAAAATGTCCTGCAAATGAACTAATTTCACTATAGCTCCTTCAATAATTCTTTCAGCTTGCTTTTCGAAGTCGCGTTAAAGATTTCATTCAGTAAATAGTTAAACATTTTAGGCAGAAGCGCACAGCGTCCGGCCGCACCATATCTTTTGGCTATAGGAGGAACCACATAATGGACGTGTTCTTGAAGTTCCCTTATTGCGGAATTCCAACGGTGTTTGATGACAACTGTTTCGATGAGCAGGGATCGAAAATTCGGCATACCATGTACACGGAAGACAGTTGCCGCTGTTACTATTGGAGAAATGTAGGCAACATACTTAAGAATATTTTTTTTATAATCCTGTCCACCCTGCACCTCCAATGATCCGAACAGAAGCCGAAGACTGTAATGTTGTATCTCAACGCACTGTAACCCAATGCATGTACAATCATTATTTTTTTACTGACAGGGGCGCAAAAATTTTTACGTTAAACAATAGCCAAGCCAGTGACCTTAGTTTTGAACAAATATGTCACAAGTGATGTTGCCAAGATAAGTTAGTATCGAAGGATATGCCAAGATATTTAACACAATCCACGTATGGAATACGCGCACATTTACAAGAAACACAGTTCGACTTATGTAAGTCGAAAGGCATGTTAACTACAGTAGTCTTGAGTGGGGAGCGAAAACAAACAAGTTGTATAATTTTTTGTGCGGGGACATTGACAACTATTCCATTGTTAGTGAACCAAGGCGTCGCATTATGCACGTCATTTTGCAGCATTTCCCTGGACATATTGTGAGGAAGATGTTTTGCCACTAACACAGTGTCCTCAGCACACTGGAACACCGAATATTTGGAAAGTGCCAAAGGAAAGTAATTAACAATGATGTTAAACAATTGAGCATTTGTTTTCTGACAGACGCACACATAAAGATTTCGAAACGCATTGCACGTCAGGAATACAAAGATAGCGTCAGGAATACAAAGATACACTTAAGTCAAGGCAGAGGAAACTTCGATGTTGCCTTCACATCGAAACCTTTTCTTAAACAAAGTTTCCATCGCATTTAACTTCCGCTATTCTCTTTATTCAGCAAATAAGAGCTACTACTACAACTTGTATTGCTCTTCGAAAGAAAGTGTGGGGAATTCAAGCAGATACGTTCCTTCAATCGCTCACACACGCACGCACAGCCGCTCCCAACCACCGCTCCCTCCTAAACAAACACAAGAACACGCACGCGCGCAGGCATAAACGCGTACATGCCCACCCAAATTAGAAACGGTTTCCGAGAGTTACACGTAAGTCCGCTCCTCGCTCTAGGAAACATTGTACAGCTTACACTTCACCAAGACTTCCTGAACAGCTGCCTTCAGACTTAATACTAACGCAGAAAGCGGCTTAACTTGGAGAAACAATGTATTTGAGGAAGAGGCATCACGTCTGTTGGAAAGAATGCACCTTAAGCTAGGAATTTCAAGGCGACCCATTTAGAGTCCATTAGCACTTCCCTCGATTGAATGAAAAAGGCTAAGTACGACGGTCGCTGTGCATTATGGACAAGCTCCACCAGAACCGTATGGACGTTCTACATTCAGCATTCTTCTAAATCACTCATGAGCTGCTCCACGGCACTCAAACATCAAATAACAGAAGCGAGAGTACTAACAAGTCCGGTGCTTTAACCCGCATGCATAATATTTATAGAGATATAAATGGGGGGAAGATAAAGAAGTAATACTGTGGACGATGTATCGGGGACGCCTCCGCAGTGCGGTGCGTGAAATGTCTTGTGCGGGCTGCTTGAAAATGTATGGATACTAGGGTATGGAAATGACGTAACCAAACACGCAGGTCACGTATATGAACTCATTAAAAAGCTTACGTCTTCAACTTGTCATGCAGCTAGCGGGAATCCTACTTCTTGCAATCGTGCTCGCTTCCTATTCGCAGTGGGCCCGTCGGGGTCAAAGGTGGAGGGCGCGAATCGTCATTTCTTTGTCTTGCTGCCCGAGTTCCTTTACGCCCTTTCTGGACCCTACGTGTCGAACGCCAGGGTGCAACAGCCAAGCAACCGTCAAACTTTTGCAACAAACTGCACACTTGCGAGCCTCATAACTCCTGACGAGCGCAAGTTTGAGTTTAATAGATTGTACCCAACATGGATAAGTGAGCTTTCTCGACCGCGTCGACCTTCCGCTCGGATCGACAGTGAAAACCTGTCACGGAGCCGTGCCTCTGAGAACGCTCCACCCATGCATAATCGAGTAATTGCTTCTTTCCTCCACATGACAATGCGAAAGTAAGGCGCGTCGGTAGCACGATTGCAAATATATAAGCGATAATAGTAGCACACGCACGCACGCACGCAATCACGCACATTTAAAGCGAAGCTTTCTATGCTAACCCTTCCGGACTTTGCTGACCATGGCTGCTACTGCTACTGCTGCTGCTAGTGCTACTACTATTACTATTACTACTAAAATTGACTTTATTAAACTAAGTAATAACTGCTACTACCACTACTACTGTCTCAATGAATATGTCAGACGCAGGCCTCCCTCGTGTAATAAATCATCTTCTATGCATATGGCCATCTGTAATACCCCAACAGACTTGTCGGTGACCGCCTCTACTTTCTATGAAATTACGCAGAGAAACAACCAAAGGTACCTAAATATCCTCACTGCCACAAACGTACGCCTCCAAGCGGATCACTCCTTTACCAAAGCGGAGCTTTCCATGCCTTTTTCTCTGCTGTTCGTGGCGCCTCTTCTGCTCGGTCGACTCCTCGCCAAGTCGCGCCGATCCCGGAGGCAGTTTAATCCGTGGTTCTTTCGATCCCGGCCGCGTGGTGGGGACTACGGATCTCGGCGTCCTGGCGGAAGGCAAGCACGTCATCGCTGTGCTGCAAACGCCGGGAGCTCTGTTTTACAGCCTTTAATTAGCCGCTTCGCGAAAGCTTCACTTCAAGGAAACGCCCGCATGTGCGTTGGACGTGCATAGTTCTTATTTCTAAATTTCTTTTTCTTTTTCATTGGTGAATTTTGTACTGTGCTGAATGTGTGGATAACTGCTTTTTTTCAAAGTAATGAGATTGCGCTCCGTGCTGGATCAAGAGAACAGTGGCATCACCGGGAGTCATTAGCTAAGGACCGCCGCACCACCTCTCCTTCGTCTCTCCTTTGCTTAAATAGAAGTCGAGCGCTGCAAATCGAGTAATTGGCTCACGTTAACGTTCTTTTCACCACGTTTTATCGCACTGCATATAAATATGCGTTATCCGGTGTAACCTCGTCCGCTGTGAAAGGAAGGGTGCGAAGCAGCAGTTCAAGAAGGCTGCTAAAATTTACACCTAATAAAAGGAAGCTGGAAGAGCAGAAGAGGTGCGCCAAGAGCAAAGCATCAAACAGTAGATTAATAAAGCGACGCACCCTAATTGGGGAGAAGAAAGGGAGAGGAAACGGGGAACAAGAGAAGGCAAGAAATGAGTAAGGCCCACGTAGGCAGCTGCACATCGCGACACAACCGGCTCGAGCCACTTCCCCAGTCGTTAACTATACGCAAACAGAAAAGAAAAAGCGAAAATAAAGGGCGTTAACTACTGCGGAGCTGGCGCCAACTGCGACGACTAATTGCCTTAGCCGCCATTAGATCGGATCTCCCAGCATACCGCGTTGCTTCGCTTTCGGCGTGAAGGGAAGCACTAGTTCCCGGTGGGAATAAAAGCGCTACTTTGCCCAGCGAAGAGGCCAGATGTCGGGGGTGTTAGAGATGCGTGCAGGATTGGAGTAAACAGCAATGGAATGTCGTGCGTATACCAGCTGCAGATAAAAAAAAACATACAATTGTCACTCCTAAAAAAGCCCGACGTAGCATTTTTTATACGGTGACCTTTGATACGTCCAAATGCTTATTTATTCGCGGAAAACGTTAGCAAAGCCAGCAGTAGCGTACTTGAGACGCTGTAGCGATGTTTCTGTAGCGTTTTTTTTTTCACTACTTATGTAAAAAAAGTTACTTTCGCACAAAAACCTTACTTGATGCTGAATAGGAAGACAACAAACTATTGAGAAGACGCTCAGCAAAGCTCGCTATCACTTCCTGGCGGTTACATGAAGCGTCACACAATTTATGTAGGAATCGCCGCTCTAATTACATTCCATCAACCTTGGAATTTCTATTTGGCCCTTATGTCAGTACTTGGTTAGTAACAACCTCTATTCAAGTACTCACAGCCCTTCCATAAGTTCGCATGGTCTTCTGTACCGAAGCCATGCAAAGCAACTAAGGTCGCGACACAACGCCCGCAAACGTTGATGCGGGTTTCAACTTCGGGAGCGGTGTTGATATCGGTGACCAGCGATGATGCTAACAAGGCGATGGCGATTGTTCTACGCCACACGACAGGCTCTGTAGAGCGACCGTGTACAGCGGCGGAATGCGGTGATCAGTGTAGGCGCCTCTACAGGGGAGAAATTAATCTCATCGCAGGGACGCTGGATTTTCAGGACAAATGTATTTCGCCTCCTCGTGTAGTTTTCTTATCTTTTTTGATATACCGACCTACACAGCGAGTGTTAAAGTTTAGCAAGTATTTCTAAACGTCACCAGCCGTTTAATGCAGTAGATAGTGTCCACGGATACGGGATGAACTTGGTCGAGTGGTAGCTTTCTACCTCAATATATGCCGCGATGAACTGTTTCTCCCGAGCATGTTTATCCCAGCACGTTCAAAGGAGAAACTCTGGTGGAGCGAGAGCTGGTATGTCTCAGCAAGGCTAGCTGCTCATGCAACTAACACCATCCTCGCTTTTTCTACTTCCTCTCCTAACGGGAAAACGTAACAGAAACGTATCAGAGAGGTTTCACTGTGAATGAAAATACGTACGGCGACAGGATGAGTTATTGCGGTGAACGCTTGGCATTTGAGAGAGCTCCACGCCTCCCCTACCCCCCCCCCCCCCCCCCACCCCGCCATTCTGCCAAATCAAATCGTGCCAGCCCCACCAAATGCAGGGCTGCGCCACAATCTACGCAGGCGTGGAGAACACTCCAACTCGTAGCGCGGACGGCGATAACGCAAATATAGTGGCGCAACGTACGGGGAATGAGGCTCATTTGCCGACAGCACAGGGTAGCGCCCGGTGTGGAAATTGCTGGCATAGTAGGTTAGTGTTAGGCGCGTCATTTGTTCGGATCCAGCTTCGAGCTGTGTACGCGGAGATGGGCTCCCCTTTGCCTCTCGAAGCTTGCGCGGAGAACGCTGTGTTCGCCGCGGTTACAGCGAACTCGGTGCGTTCCGCACAACTGTGCGAAGCCGGAGCGCCTGAAAACGCCTTTTGTAGATATTTGCAATTGAAGCGCGCCTCGCGTAGTATATCGCTAGGACTTCGACCACAATTTCCAAGTGCAGGAACTGCCGGTAAAAATGAGAGAGCTGTGCCCGCATGATATGACGAGGCGGCCCACTTTGAACGGCCTACCTTCTCGGTGCAGATGTTTGCACAGGAAGAACTTTATGAGCAGAGGAAAAAAATACCTTATTCTTAAGGGGAGGGGGGGGGGGGGGGGAAGGCTGCTGGTTTTGAGTGGCACTTACTGTAGGTTGTCGTTGGCAGTACGTTTGTTAACCTGCTCAGTGAATCTTGCCAGGTAGACTTGATCTAGATGCATGATGGGAAAAGCAAAACTTTTCCACCATTAATCTCAATCAACTACGTGGGTAACCCGCATTGTATAGCACGCTGTTATAGCATTTATTTGACTATAATTGTATTATGTACGCTACATTTCTGTTTCAAAAGAAAAGAATACGTAGGTGTAAGTTTACATTTCGTGCTCAATTCTTGACTGATTAATTGGTTAACTGTGTGAGCGACTGGCTAATCCATTGCTTCAGTCAATGATAGACTGATAGGCACATTAATTGACCGACTGAATGACTGATTGATTGAATGAATGAAATATTGATTGATTGATTGATTGATTGATTGATTGATTGATTGATTGATTGATTGATTGATTGATTGATTGATTGATTGATTGATTGATTGATTGATTGATTGATTGATTGATTGATTGATTGATTGATTCGCTCACTTCTTGCTGCCGTGAGGGGGTAAGTGAGGGAGGGAGGGAAGCTGAGAAGGACAGGGGAGCGATCGATCTTTCAAGGGAAGGGAGCAGTAAATAAAGAGAGAAGACAGGAATGTTAACCGGAAATACGTTTGTTTGGCTACCCTACACTGGGGGACGTGAAAGGTGGAATAGAAAGATGAGATACAGAGAGTAGGTGGGGTCGTTGAAGGGAGTGATTGAGCGAACGCTGAGAATAAACGCACTGGTTAAAGAAGCTGGAGTGCTTTTAACTGTGTCAGCTTGAGCTATGGCAATACTCTAAGGAGGCGATGTGCTTTCTTGAGGATTGCCTTAGTTCCCGCTGCAGTAGTGGGCTTATTTTAGGCCACGCTTTCGAGTGCTGATACTACTGTCTGCGCAAGTCCTATGTGTCATGAGACGTAACTCATTTGTTTGGTTCAAACAGCACTATTATAGTAAAATCTGGATCATGAACTAATGTGCACGATTAATTATTGCTGAGGTACACACCTTAACATAAATAAAACTGAATGACAAAAGTACCTATAAAAAATATGATACAGGCGATGAAGCTGCTTTAACTATACAAATAACAGCACCTACTGAATTCGCTCACCACTAGCGAAACACTGCACTTCTTCAACAGTGGGGATTTCTCTTCTTTTTATCGCATCTAGCACTTTCATGCAGATCTTAGTAGACACCGCAATGTATGGCACAAGTTCACCTAATCATGTTTGCTTGAGTGGTGATTACATTCATAGGTCAAGCTTTACGAATGGGCCATTTCATTTAAGAGTATCAATTTATAATTTCGTTTCGAAACACATTACAGTTTGGAAACACGTCCCCACACTTTCCTCATTCCCGTACCATCCGTAGCCGGAAAAAAGAAGGCGAAGGAGAAAGCCCCAGGACCATGTAGATGCTCCCCTGGCGCATCTCAGCAGATCAGTAGCTGAAAAAAAAAATCACACAGTGCACACTATACTTCTCGACCTGGCCGCAGGAATCGATTCTTCATCGACCGTCTGGCATCATCGACCTGTCTGAGTGCGCGCAATACCTTCGTTGAGTTATCGTTTTGCCGGAAGCAGTACGCGAGCTTCGGGAACTTCAATGAAATCAGCTCTCTTTATCCCGTGTTCGATTTCTTGGGAAGTGATCGCTATGTATGAAACTAAGTAAATGTTGCACTAAGAAGGCCTTGTTATGGTTCGATTATTAGGATACTTGTGCGCACGTGTGGTGTGTGGGTGCCAGCGCACAGCCCGTTCTGTCACTACACTGGCAAGTCCCTTTAAACGCAATACACAATGGATGCCGTAGATGGGCCAGTACGCCCAATCTTCTTTGGTTGTCGCTTATTGTTATTCCTTCCGTGAAAGCGTCGCATCTTTTCGACATCAGATGCTTAGAACGAAAACATGCGAAATGTAGGACTCGCCTCAATTTTACGGCGTTTGTGTGGCAAAAAACGAACGAATTTCCTGGGCATGCCTCTGCTTCCCTACTGCGAATAGCACTGTGCGAATTTCTTTTCTTTTTCTGAACCGCAAGTTCTTTTTTTTTTCTCTTTGAGAAACCTGCTTGTAGCTTAGTGCTAAACTCGGCAGTAGTACAATTTTCTCTTTCGAGAAGAAATTATGCTAAAATGGCGGGAATCTATAGCAGAGTGCACCAGTTGGTGAGGAAATAAATAGGTAACAGGCGTACATTCAGGAAACCGTAAAACAGCATCCTGCAATCTATAAAATATCCACCGCGCGCCGTTACAAGTTACGGGTTGCCTTGCAGTTTAACCGGAGGTTGTGCTCTCCGGAAAAGCGAAGATGTGCGGCCATGCGATCATGGTCTAGCATCAACTTAATAATGAACGAAGATCGTCGGCAAATGGTTTACGGGAAAATAAAAATGAACTCAACGCAAGACGTTATGATGGCCTGTTCCCGCCGTTTTTTTTTTTTCTCCTTTTTTCTCCTGGAGTAGTTAAGTTGTTTGGTCGTTAAGAAAATTATCGTGCTAGAAAGACATTTATCGTAGCGCAGTCATAGCGTCTTGCAGTAACTGAACGTTAATGGGCAAAATTGCGTCGCAAGGAGTTTAAGACAGATCAACTGCGGCACGTTGTCTTGTTTGTTTCTCTCTTTACTTTTTGCTTTTGCGTTTTCTGGTTTGATGAAACAGCAAACTAAAGATGTTTCTGGGCAATAGATAAACGTAATCATGATTCAATCCTCTTCCCTTATCGATCGAGTACCTTCGACGTCTGGCATCACTCCAGGCAACCATCGTTGCTCAATCTGGCGTCGCGATATCGTCGTACTACAAAACGCGCTACGGTTACGATGGCCATATTGGATCCACAGGACCTGACATTAGCGAAATCTTCTGCCAGGTGATATTCAAAGCAAACTATCGATTTCTTTGGGCTTTCAGTGAGAGACAGAGGGGAGGGGCTGCACTATGAACATTCCTGCTCCCCCCCCCCCCCCCCCCCCCCCTACGGTAAGACTATTTTGCTGCTGCGTGTAACATAGCACACGTAAGTATTTTGGTAGGATTGCAAGTTGTTCTTAATATTTTGCGTCTAAGGTTCATGAGCCGTCTTGCGAGCATGCAGATAGGCTGCGATCGTCTTACCCGAGGTCATAAATCACTGAGATATTGCCAAAAGACTATTATGTTTTCTTCGCGCGAATGTCAAGAAACGGGGCTCTACCTCTCCAACTCCCTTCATTTCATAACGGGTTTGCAAAGCCTATATACAATAATTACTCGGTGCCCAGGCAAGGTAACTAAATTCAAACAAAATGTTTCCTGATACTGAGCTAAATGTCCTTATTGCAGTTACTTATTGGCTGAGAAACGACGCTGCTTCCATTCAATTTGGAACGACGCCCAGTGCGGCAAGAGTTGTTTCTCTGATGACGCGATGGCTAGTTAAATATTTATGGAGCTGCAAATGTGGGACAATGGTGGCCGTCGTGAATCCCTGTGCATTGTCGATGAGTGTATTAGTTAGGAACAGAACATAGAGACAAATTGAAGAGCCTACCAACAGCCGTGAACGGATTCTTCCACCGGCAGAACTCTCTATGCTTTGCCTCGCTTGATCGAAGCACCCGTGAATACTAACGCTAACTGTGTCGCGACAACAGAAAGCCATTGGGGGGGGGGGGGGGGGGGGGGCAATATTTTCGTTAAAGGAATGGTCAGAAAGGTCTCGTATACCGAAGGCGCCAGTGTGGAGCGCCAGCAATACAACAATGGCTCGAGGAGTAAGGGTACAAGGAAGGTACTGCTCATTACTGTGAATACCAGGGTGGGAAATGAACGAACTACACCGTCTTGCACTCTCGTGCGTTCCATCGTTCGCTCCTGGGCGAAAGAATTCGCGTACAAAGGCTAAATTCCAGACAGGTGTAATCGTATACACGTGAAGACGCGTGCAACTGCCTAGCGTGCAGAAGCACAGAGAGATAAATCTTCCAACCTTTTATGCGTGGATGAAGGCAGTCGCACGAAAGTAGGGGCAGTGTAAGACTGTGAGAGCAATGCAGTGTCTCCCTGGTTTGTTTGCCATCTTGTGGCGTTCCCCGCTAACGCAGTATGCTGCCTGAATATATTATGGTGTAACGCAGCTTCTTTGCACAAAGCTATCTCTCTCTATCTGGTTACTGTATGTGTACCTACAATGTCACACCCAAACTGTAAGGACGATGTCAGGTCTGTACTAGCGCAACAGCATCCATACATTGAAGTACATGGATGCTCAATAAGAAGAACGGAAGGCAAATCTTATATGAAGACAAAATCTGACGCCCTTGTGTCATGTAATTCATGCCGCTTTCTTACGGGATAAACGATATTGAGACTGGGTTTTCGCCACATAAAGAAGCAGTGGAAGAACCATATTATTTGAAACAGAAAAAGTGAAACAAAATCGGAGGGTGGTAGAGGGAGGCGGTGAGTAGTAGGTCAACACGAGGTAAAAATTTAGTGCAAAGAAGAAAAAAATACGGTGAAATCCTTACCACGATGACTGTCGAGGATAGTGAGTTAACATTGAATCAATATAGCGACGCAACGTATTGAATTCTCTACTGACGAGCGAGAATCAATATTATTCCGCGCACGAAGCAGTATCTAGGTCAAGCAAACGCGTCGAGCAAAAGTGAGACGATACGTCTAGCGGTGCGGAAAGAAAGGTAAAGGTTCACCAGGTCAAGGGCCGCGATATTATTGCTTCCCATGAGGGCCAGCCGCCAACATTACATGAAAAGTGAGCTGGCGCCATCATGAAAAGGCCATTTATAACATTATAACGTCCATGCTGACCTAATGACGGATTTGCTGACTTCATAATTCCCGTGCTTGCGTGTTAACTCTTATTTGTGCCTGTTGTTCTCAAATCGCTCACCTTTTAGTATATTTAGTGTATAGTAGCAACACGAGAGTGGCAAAAATGGCGAGTTGGGGCCATAGCTTGAACGTGATGTCACGGACGTAGCTTCTCACCATGAAGGCTCTCAAATATGGCGCCTAAGATGACGCCACTGTATCATCCAACATGGCGCCTATAGGATGACGTCAGTGCAAACCATCTAATCCGCAGTGCACAAGGAACAGGACGGGAGAAAAGGAAGGCTAGTTGAGGCACTGTCTGAGGACTGAAAGTTTCTTGGAAAATAACTATATTAATCTCAGCAACGCGTAATCCAAAGACAACGAACATTCACAAAAGTGCATCAATGCCGGCACATGAAAAGCAAAGCGCAAGTGTGGGATAACAAAATTAAGAACAATGCAGAAAAGCAATCACAAAAGCCGTCATGAGGTCAGTCAGCGCTGACGTTATGGTTTTATAAATGACCTCTTCGTGATGGCGCCAGCTCACGTTTCATTTAAAATGGGCGCCTGGGCGTCATGGGAATCAATAATATCGCGGCTCTTGACCTGGTGAACTTTGACCTTTCTTTCCCCACCGCTAGACGTACCGTCTCGCTTTTGATCGAGGCGTTTGCTTGACCCTATCATGGCTTTATAGAGACGCTTGTGTTATGCATGTGTTTGCATGCTTCAAAATTGAAAATGCTTTGAGCCATTCCATGCGTGTGCTGGCCCCTGTGCCTAGTGAATCTGTTGTTGTTACTCTAGGATCGAAAACGATAATGGCGGTGGAGATGATGATTAATATTATTATTGTGATGATGATGGTTCTTAAACATGGCACGTACCTACAATGATGAATGAGCCAATAATTTTTTCTTTGTAGGAAACTCAATAAACGTACTAATAAATGCAGCAATGAAACAGCAGGTAGAAAAATTCAAAACTCAGAAAAAAATAGTAGTGCATATATTTAAGTAAACAGATCACATGAATTCACAATTATATTTAAAAGGCAGTAGAAGCAAGGGAGCAATTTTTTTCTGTGATGCAAGACCAAAAGAATTTGACGTATAATACAGCAACAGGGAAGAAAAGGGGATAAACGTAACCATTTTAAAGCTTGAATAATTTCGCTTACAGCGTCAAACACATCCTTCAGCCTAAAACCCTATAGAGCTGAAGCCCCAATGGAGAAAAACCAAAACATTTAAATTCAATCGAATTTCACGAACCAGAGACTAAAGAAGCATTTTTCGCTGAATAACAAAGAGTCGGCATATTAAAAATGGTGACCAACAGAATGGCTAGCACAGTCAGCCTGCGCTCGTCTTGTCCACATTCCTTTTCTGTCTTCTTCTCTTGCGCTGCTTCATTGGTTTCTATTGCTGCTGAGCCCAAGGTCGCGGGATCGAATCCCGGCCGCGATGCCGCCATCGCCAAGCCATCGTCGTCATTTCGTCATCATCAGACAGTCGCTAATCATATGCGTCGTCATATGACGTCATCGTCATGACGTCGTGGCACTGCCATCGTCACTCCAGCTTCGCCGCACCTCAATGACACGCCTCAATCGTCACTAAAATATTCGCACAGGACCCGACATTAATGCACCCGGTGAGGGTGAGTGGCCGGAGTGGCACTCTTCGACGAAACTTCCGTTTCTTTGCGAAATGTGAACTTTCGTGGTGCATGTGCGCAAGCAATCTGGTGCAGCCCGTGTCACCCGTCCATAAGTGCTACCACCTGTGAGGACAACGCCGCAAAGCGAGTGCAGGACCTTTCGGCTCAAGGCACGAGAAAAACCCAGGTTCAGTTTCTTTGTAGAAACCCAAGTTTAATTCTAGGGATCTTCCGGTGAATCCAGAAATAGACAAGGAAAATGTAAGGCGATCGATGGAACGATCTTGTTAACTCAGGACAAAGCGAGTGTATATAGACAAAATTAAATAAGAAACTTCGTAGACAGCAGTAAGGCCAGTAAAAAGCAGCTTTACTTGCTTCCGGTCACTACGAATTTGCTCTAGCTGAACGTTATAAGGAACTGACTGGCACAAAACAAACTCCCGAATACAAACAGACAAAAGACGCACAGGAGCCGTCCGGACCAAAAGATTCCCACAAACCCAGGATTATACAAAGTGTCATACAAAAAAATATATGAAATGAGGAGCTTTTATATGTCATATATGTCAATATGTCATCGTGTGGGCGCGATACGCAAGTCCAGAAACGAAGACTGCGAACTTCGATGCTATATACGACTCTAAGAATACAGGCACAGGACACCGAAGGTTTGACGACCTGTGCCCGTATTCGCGTGGATTTGAAGCGACCGAGGATAGATGGGAGTCGTTTTACGATGGAAGAGTATTTATTCGTACGGGATGAGCTCGGGCGTTGCAATGTCGAGGAAACTATAGAGCACTGCCCTTGCGAAGCCGTTAGAAAAAAACAAGGTTCTGCGTTGTAGGCTTTGAGATGCGGTATGCGTGAGCCCGATACAGCTGCTACTTGTACTCATACATTGTTCCTGTGCAGAACGTCGTTCATCTAAAGAAGTCCCCGTAAGAAAATTGTGCCTGTCCGCTTCTTCGTGCCGGTTTTACTTTTGTGTGTCCCACGGTGCCTGCCATCTGGAGTAGCAAGCTTGTTCATCAGCCAAGCGAACACTCGCAGTTCCTTGTTAGAAACACCAACCCTCTCTCTATCCCCATAACGTATGTATAAGAAATCACTAGCTGCAGCTGCCGGGCGACGTTTCTTAGTATCGATCCAGTAGAGACACAGGGTTTTGCGAATCAACGCAAAGACCAGCGCAATCTTTAGTACACGTCACCGGTCGAACGATACGGATGCAAGCAGAATTAATAAACACGAGTGCGTCTTCACCTCTTGTACAAGTACGCGCACACGTGACACGTAGCTTGAACACGCGGACGTTGGGGGAACAATAACTCCTTCATTGTTCGACGCATCTTACGTGTAGATAAGAACCAACAGAGCTCTTAGTAGGTACGAATACGAGACGGCCCAGGATAGAAGATGGGAAAGGCATTGGAAAGGAAAGAAAGCGCAAAGTAAACAACAGTGAAAAGGCAATGACAAAACAATTGTCATCCCAGACAACATTGTCCTAAAAAAAAAAAAAAAATTCTCTCACTGGAGCCGGATCCAACAGGTTGAGCGGGCGCAGACACGAGAAAAGAAAGGTCATATGTCGATCGACGAGGCGGTGAAGAGTCTTCAATGCTCCAGTTACAAGCGTCCACGCCATGTATGTGCGTCATCACTTTTGCTCCTGTGCACTCTATGGGCTCCAATATCTGCTCGACCTTTGTATGAGTTGGCACAACATGTGTGTGAGATTCCTGTACTCTATGAGCTTGTATTCGTTACAGGTTTTTCTTGGTTTCTTTGTTTCGCTTAAAATAAAATGGGACTTCGAAGTGAGTTAATGACACTTACAAGTGCAGGGAAAAACCCGTTGTACGCACGATAAGACCCTAAGTTGCTGTAGCAGCAAGGCTTAAATTTCGGGGCCTACTATGCATTTACTTGAAGTTATTCACAACTTTACGACTTTTTTACCTTATACCTAAGAATATGACGTTGTTGGGATTAGATGCTGAACATTTATTCCCCTACTAATTATACGACTTAGAGGCTTGTTTTGTTTCTTACATTCTTTACACGTCCTTGATTTTTTAATATGGGAAAATTGAGTCGCTGACAATGTTTATTCTCTGATTATAACACAAACTGCGATTACGGTGTGTCGACCAACTAAAGTAACATGCCTCAGGAAAAAGCAAGGCATCACTGAGGCACGAATAGCACCCACATTGGACCCTGTTTTTACTTGGGAACAGTTCAGTATAATTTCGACCACGAAAAGGGCAGTAGCACGTCGTAGTGTGCATTTAAAACCACTACTCCAAACTCAAATTCGTCATTGTTTTCTCCTAAGTACAACTACGATAATTTGGTATATAATATCAGGCTATCCAGAATTCATTGGTACTAATTGATTGTGTGGCACGTTTTACCGTCTCAATGCTACTCCGAGGCTGAAGAGACGTCGTAATAGAGGATTAAGGATTATTTGTTAGCTTCCGGTTTCTTAACGTGCACACAGCTGACAAGCAGGGCACAACACCGACATGCGGTGGGTAAAGGATTTGAGGCGGGGTTAGATCAGGTTGGGCTAGTACATGTTAGGCAAGCACAAACTCCTTCTTCTAAGCAAGTACTCTTTCGTTCCCACAGTCCAGTGCATTGCTCTGCTTTTGGGCTATGAAGCAAGAAAAAACTAGTTCAAAAAATATCTATCCCATATTAGCATGCGTCCAAAGCACGGTACGCTAGTGTTGTTTTTTATGCTTTTTTATTTTCATTTGAATGAAATAACATTGCTGCCAGGAACCTATTCCACTAACCTGTTCTCAACAGCATCTCGCCATAGCCACGAAGCCACCCCGGTTACGGGGATATTTTTTTGATACTATGTGATAATATGTTATGCACGTAACGTTTGTGTAAATAAGTAGCCGAAACTATACCACGGTGCCGACGTCTCTTTATTTATTTACATTACCAAAAAAGCAACAAAAATAAGGAATAGGGAAAAACTAATAACCACCGCGTTGAATGCATGAATAAAAGTGAAAAAAAAGGCTTATATTTGTCATTCAAGCCTCTTATCGATCTTGCGTCTTCCTTAGTGCTCAAACTTGAAGGTTTCCTGTGAACTTTCACTTTTGTCCCTCCAGTGTAGAAGTGATGCTCTGTGAACTGGAGTTATCCGCATTGAGTAAACGGGGAGCGAAAAACCCGGACGGGAACTTGATATTTTTTTTCTAACGACACGGCACACATACCCAAATAAAAGCACACGCACGTTTTAAGTCACAACAAGAAGTCTCGCCAGAACACGGTGGCGACTTATTCCGAGGGAAAATGTCTCGGATTTGAAAAAAAAAAAAAACGTTCGCGCGATCGAACGGCGTGTGTAAGGCGCCGTCGTTCAATTCTAAAACCCTGGGAGTCTGCCAGAGACATATTCGCGAAACGGGGAAGGCGCGAAGTGAGAATAGACATTGTGGAAACTTCGCGCATATCGGAGACAAGCTATAGTGCAGGCGAGTTCTTTTGCGAAAGCAACCGCTTGTCCCATATTTCATTCTATTTCGGACGCACCGTTATCCATTTCTGAGTTTCCGGGCGCTCCCTCCTCCACCCAACGTGATTTTGTGCATTCTGAGTCACAGTACAGTAAATCTCGAAAGCGACGTTAAATACGGCTCGAGCACTTGCTTCAGCAACGTAGACGTCAGGGCTGGCTGGAACTCTAGAACTGCTACATTATCGCTGCAAAGTATGATTTATATCATGGAATAATACATCAGTTATCAGCTGTCCTTTCGTGCTGTCGTTTGTTGCGCTTGTTTATGTCCTCCTGTTCTTCCGGGCATTGTTGAGGCTCTGATTCCCAGCAATGGACTTACCCCCTTTCTCTTGCTGTTAAAGCGCGAGGGAAACGCAAGGAATATATTCATAAATCGGGAGAATATTTAGAGACAGACACAAACAAACAACCAGAAAAAGAAGGATAACACGGGGAAGGCGGGAGATGAAAATTCAAGACGATGAAAAAAACGAGGACAAGGTAAAATCGGGAGGCAACGTTTCGACAAGCGGACTTGTCCTTTTCAAGGCGACATAGGCTTTATCAAGGCGACATATGCTTTAAAGTATATGTCGCTTTGAAAAAGACAAGTCCACTTGTTACAACGTTGGCTCCCGCTTTTACATTCTTCTTGTTTGGCTCGTCAACCAGAAAAAAGAAAGATACACATAAGCATACTGGCAGAATATAGTAAAGAACATATTGGTAAGATCGCGGGGAGGTTGGTCAGAGCGTGAATGCAAGCTCAAACAAGGAGAGGAGAACGCTCTCTGCAGTCAACTCCTTCCCCTCATTTCTTGTACGGCTATGAGTCGTTCAAACAAATCGATGCAACTATATATTGAATATTACGCGGGCCTATGCATCTACGAAGCATACTGCCTACTGGATGCGTAGCGTGAAGGCACGAATGCGCTAATCTTTCGTCCTATTCGCCTCACAAATTATATATTTGCCTTCATGTGTCAAATAACTTGCTGTTCAGCAAGATATGTACTTAATATCAACTCGTATATTCACAAATGCACCGATCATTGATTATTTCCTGTTAGTACTGTTATGTTTGTTTCATCTTTTTAAATAATTATTGTGCGAGGCTTTTGATCGGCGGCATATTTCAATTAGGTATGATTACTCATCTGCAACATTTTGCTCGAAAGCCTTTCGTACTAGCCGAATTCAGCCCCCAGCGACATTCTTTCCTTCGTTTCTTTTTATGTAACATTTCTAACATTTGAAGCAATTGAAAATCCAATTATGGTGCAGCTTCTGCGTCCTATAATTTTCCGTATCACTTCAAGATCCATTAGTTACTCGTAGTCATCAGCTGCATGCCTGGGCCAAATCTCAGAACAAAGAAGGCTGACATTTATGCAAAGAACACGAACTGCGGAAGCTACTTCTTGAGGGCACAATGCTTATTAGCAATCAGATGCTTCAATTGAAAGTAATGCATAAAGCTTCCGATGAGGGTTCTGTAAGTATATCATCCATTATACGTAGTGTTTAGTCTTTTCCAGCCATTCAAGCTCGCATTTGCAACATTCTATTAAGTATATTTACTAAATATTACTGCCACATACTGCGAAGTAGCTTTATTGAAAATTGTCACTATGAATTCAATTCAGCTTCATCGTACACCAAATCTAAGGCACAACTTCCCTAATACTTATCCCGCACACGCCCTAATGACCTTTATCTTTTTTCTGCAAATGTCGCCTAGAGATTTCTGCTTCGGATGCCTTGAACTGTGCTCGATTATTGCGTCTTCCTTCCTAAGCATTTGATGTTTCCTGCTTACAGCACGTATCCACTGAAATTAAGTCACCAGAAACGTGTCTCTATTGTTCGCGTTTAGACTGAGGACGCCTCTATAAATGTACCCGTGAGGAATATGCAAATTAGAAAGGTTTCTCATTTTCAAACCCTGGTGCTCACTTCCAGATGAAACGGCAGGGAAAAAAGCGTATGCCATTCGGACAGCTAAGCTGTTGAAACGAGTTTTCGCAACCTCCTTAAGGACTAAGGCACGATGTCACAATGTATAGGGGTCCTGTACGGGGGCTCTGAAATCAATGTTCGATTTCCCCACCGCCGCCGTACTAACCTTTAGCTGACCTCTAATGTGTAGCCGGTAGAACACAACATGCGAAAGAAACATTTTGGATTAGGGGTTAAAAATACACACATATGAGATATTGTCTATTAGGATGGTATACACGCAAGCTAACTTTTATTTCATAATAACAGATCAGTACGCTTCAAAGCAAATCCGGACCTCCGACACACGTTGCCGTGTATATTCAGCTGGTATGGACCACGCAGTTTCGGAAAAATGTCCGTTATAAGTTGCATGTGCGAGGTAATATAAAGACGCCTTGTTTAGCAACGCAGATGTTCCTGAATAACTCGGCCCCATCATTTGGCATTCAGTAAGTGACAATGCCCAGTTTTCGTATGCCACCATTTCCTAATACAGACCGTTAAGCTGTCAGAAGTAGGCTCATCAATCTTCATTCGTGAGCCTATGGCGTGAATGCGTTGTTTACCCAGAAATAGTCTCCTTTTGTCAAGTCTGTTCCTTTTTTCATACGTCGTTTTCGGTGACAGCACCGTGTTTACATATGCAAGCCACTCTGTCGTCTCAAGAAGCAAGCTGAAACATTGTTTAAAAGTTTGACGGCTAGTATTCAAGGAATAATAAACAAATACAGAAATCACGCAACGCATACCGAACAAATAACGAAAGGAAGAAAAAAATAATAAACAAGGCGATATGATATAGTCCGTAGTGCAATTCCAGCAACGCGAATGAGGGTGCGAAATGTCCACGAGACGATTCTGAAAAGCCACGTTTCTTTATTTATATAACGACATTACGCCGCAGACCCCAAGGTCTCGGAAAATTGCTACATGAATGCCAAAGCAAGCAGTTTCAAAACTGAGCACTGATGTACCCGGCAAAAATAAAATGTTTGAACCAAATGCAACGAAGCATTGTGCCGCTCTTTCGGCGGTGATACGTTGACAACGACGTCGACAAGCCATTCTCCGGTTGTAGCCAACGAAACGACAGGTTGCGTTGGTTGCTGACACTGCTGCGCTCTTCAACAGTTAACAACAAAGCTTCAAGAAGCCTTCCTAAATTTGGTGGAGGTGCTCGAATGTCTCGCCTTGCCCTGGAACTTCGCGTGTTGACCGCTAGTTCTTCCAACGCCACGAATGACAGCAACAATGTTGATTAATATTAGCTTTTCTTTGTCTCAAAGGTTAATAGTGTGCCTGACTACGTAAGCACCATCCTGACTTCTGGACCTGCATATATTACCTATCGTAACCGGACATTATGCGTCTTTGTGTGACATAACTTCAACATCCCTCTCCGGATTTCGTGCGTTTTTCGGGACATGACGACGTGCTTTTATCCGATCTCACTTGAGGTGTTCTTAATTTACTTTTCATTTCCTCGCGTTTAACTGCCGTGGCCTTTAACTTGCTCTGTCTTGCGTTTGGCGTCTACCAGATAAACTATATCAGCACATCTTATCAGCAAACTCTATTAAGTGAACGGCAATTTCATGCATACAGGACCCATCATTTTTTAAAGAATCACGCATTAACGAAAGCGCCAACAAGCTTAAGCTGCCCTCATCGAAACAAAGCTTGCAGCAGGCCAACTAATGCGGTAGTGGAGAATGTTTGCGCGTGGCCTTCGTGTGTTGTGTGTGCAAGCAGCGTCGCGTGTCGGTTGTCTCCAGATTTGCGTGCACCATAGTAAAGCTTGCCGTGCGCAGAACGAGCTATGCCCGCCCTTTTCTTGACATGTTAGCCTCACGTTCGACCCACAGCAATTTTTGCTAAGATGATACGAGGTTGTAGGAAACTATTCCTGAAAGCTTTATTTCTTTACCTCTTCTTTCTTTCTCGGTTTTCTCGTGAGGGGTGCTGTTTTCCTCTGCGGCTTGCAATCCATTGTTGCAGCTTGAAACGGAAATGGAAATCACCCGGGATCATCATTCACCCCCCAAAATAAATTAAAGTTGGTTCCAAGTCAAATTTTGGCTTTCTGTACCATTCAATGCATTTTATTAGTATTTTGATGGTGCAGCGTGTCTATAACACACGAAACTACACAGTTCTTACGCGACAAATACCAGTGACGCTATGTGTGTTATTTCGCTCTTATTATGTCCACCTTGATGGCACCCATCGCTTCTTTTTCGGTTGCCTTCGATTTATCGCGTTGTTCGTGGCATTTTCACTCGTCATATGTCAAACGTCTTGCGGAAGCGTGGTTGCTAGTAAACTACTGTCTTCGGATGCTTCTACAACAGAAGTTTCGTCGTGCTGTAGAAGCCGACGCAAACTTCAATGTTCTGCCAACAACATCATTAGCAGACAATAGACGACTTGTTATGTATATTTAAAAATATGCTCATCTATTACATCGTACTACGTCTAAGCATCATCCTCTTCTCAAGTGCATAATTTATTGAACATTAGTACACGCGATTAATGATCTGCATTGACGCGATGAACATGGGATGTATGTTGAGCGCCTGCTACTTCTGCGCTCATCGTCATTCATCACGCCTGTTCCTCTCCGTCTTCAGCGTTTTCGGGAGCGGAGCAGCTGAATAAAAAAACGCACCTCAGGCCGACCTCTCAGCGCTGTTTCACATGAATAAGCGGCTGCTCCCTGTGCATCATTTAGTTATTGACGAGTACAAGCCCGGCTGAAAAATACTAAGCAAAAAAAATGTCCCTAAAGTTTGACGAAACTATCTCTTCCGAGCTGGTTGTATTGCCCCGACGACAATGTTATTTTTCACGTTTGCGACAAAAATTGCTCTCGCTCCAAGAACATCGCTTTTCTTTCTTTTTTTTTTGTGAGGCAGAATGACAGGCTGTAGTACGGAGGTTTTTGTAACGCAGAAGGATGGGTGCCGTGTTCAAAATACGACGAAAAGAAATATCTAGGGTTGCGACAATTTGTCGTCGTGTTTTCTCCCTCAGATCGATTTCGCATTTCACACCATTTCACTCGTTCGTGGCTATATCTGAAAATACCACGAAGACGGAGGAGGACAGGCACAAATGAAACCACATCTAAAAGTTCCGTCTGTCCATATTTGTCATCGTGGTCCTCAGGTTCCCCCTTGACAGCACCACACTATGAAACTCCTCCCACATAAGTTTCGCTAAGTGAAACATATTTGCAAAAAGATTCCATTTAGGAAGTAAAGTTGCACATAGTACGTCGAAGCTTAGCGTCTTGCCATTTTGTTATATCACTCTTACTATCGTTCCACCTAAGTTTCACTAAGTCAGTGGAACATCTTAATCTCATTCCCCATAGCTTCCACCAACTAAATGAAACACATTTGCTAAAATGTTCCGTTTACCTAGTGGAGGTTTACGAACAACAAAATTAAGAATGCAGGAAATTCCTGAAGTATGCTTGAAGTAACCCTCATTCGGCCACTGTTTCTTTCCCAGTACTTGCTTGCCGTCTCACGCACACGCCGACTCGGCGGCATCAAAGACAGTCGTGTTTTGAGCTATAAGACAAAGCTGCACAGAACTACGCCTACATGGCGTAGTACAAGAGGACCTCGGCTGTCACGCGAGTAGCCGTGCCGTGCGCTTTCAAGGAGCCCGGATGAAATTAACCTCTGCGAAGAGCCCTGACCGCGTGTTCTCGCCCTGGGTCTCGGCCGGATGAAGAGCCTGCTGGCACGAAGTGAATCGCCAACTCCCGCTACCGAGCGTAATCATCGTAATGCGGGGGGAGCCTGGGTCGTGTTTTGGGCTAAGGGCCGAAGAAACAGTAGTGGTCAGAAGAATAAGGAGCGCGGGTGGCGGGGAGAGAGAGAAAGATGAAAGGAGGAATTCGAAACCATGTAAGCCAGGAAAGCATCTCGTTGGTTAGCCTACGCTGGAGAAGGGGAACAGGAAAATATGAGGGAGAGAGAGTAAAAGAGAGTACACCCGCCAGGACAGTTCCACGAAGTCGAAGGCCTTCGTACAAGCCAGTCGTTTTCACAAAAGCACGAAAGCGTCTTCATTGTCTTTTGGGCCTGTGATAGGTCGGGGCTGGGCTCCAGTATAGCGTTCTGTACGGACAGACAATCCTCCATTCGTCGCGGCACATTAGACATTGTGTTTGCATGTCAAATCGAGGACAGTTTCACAATAAGTGTTCTATCTTCTTCTCGTAGCCACAAACAACACATCCAGCCACTCCAATTAGCGCTGATTAACCTCTCGCGAAGGCAAGAGCGATATAAGTAGATACGTTACGGGAAAGAATAAGGAGAGAGATGAAAGAGGCGACAAAGCAGACGTCATAAGGTGAATAAATGTGTGGTAAAAATAAACTAATAGCACGTTTTCAAAACACGCGTGATGCGAGGATCAGAAATGTTGTAAATTTTATGCGGTTAGCGCTCGCGTATGGGCACCTTATTCACGATAAAACTGGTAAAACAGACGCTTAACTACGCTTCAGTAGGTAACGCAAGCAGCGAGAATACATCGCCGGAAGTATCCCGTCATTTCTTTTCAATGTCTGCGTTAGGCGTGCTGTTAACTTCTCTTCAGATAACAGACACACAGAATTCTCGTTACAGGCTCCCGTGTGGCAGCCGAAATGTCAGTAAACTTGCTACTAGTTTGGCTAGGGCTTGTCTTCGCGTCTTTTGGCAATACCTGCTTTCCCGGCCAGACTGGTTGATGTCACACTGTGAATTTAAAGTAATAGTACTTAAAGGATAGGGATGATGAAGACAAGGATAAACCTTGTGGAAAACAAGAGATTACGCAGAAACATCGAACGAAGCAGAAAGAAAAAGTAGTAACGGCAAAGGTGACGGAACGAAAATAAGGGAGTCACAAGCCGAAAATTCGGGATACGAATAAGGAGCATGGCCTGGGTTCGACGAACCACTGCGAAATAAAGGGAAGAAAGATAAATGCCAAGGTTAATAAGTTCGGTGACAGGGGAGGAAAGAACACGCTCATTTCCCGAAAGTTCAACGAAAGAGTAAAAAAAAAAAAGAACATCAAACGAGCTTAATTAGAAAATGAGCAGAGAAAAAACAAAGATGACGGGGGGGTGTGGAAAGTTGCAAGGGAAGCTGGCGATTAGCAAATTAATTAGCTTGATGACACAAAGGGCGGCGGTGATTGACCTCGCCAGAAGCTCGCGAGGTGCGGGCAACCGTGCGGGCTTATTTTTTATGACTGCAAGCAAGGAATGTAGCTCTGGTCCGTGTTCGCAATTTCGTGTTCGTGTTCTCATCGAAGAAACGTATTCCTTTAATTAGGATAAATGTACGCCTCGCATTTTCTTGTACAGCGTTTAATTACCCGCTTTACGAAAGCGATCATTTCTCACAGATTCCAACATCTGCTTTGAATTGGCGCAATTTCTATTTCGTCAAATAGAAAATGTATTTCTGAGTCGATAACAGATTGCGCGTGCAAAATTGCGGTCAATGAACCCATATTATTTTCGAGGTGTATACCAGGTGTCTTCTTTTAGATACGGGAAAATTTAGAAATTCTGTGTGGCAGATGACGCAATGCTAAACCTTGAGCTAAATTACTCGATGAGGTGGCCATTACTTATCATAATACACCATTATCATAATTATCTAATTATCATTATAACAATAACTAACTTTTCAATTGCCTTCGTCATGTCTTTAGGTGCTGCAACCTTGCGAAAGGTCATTCCACCCAAGCGAATTACCTTCATGCGTGCTTTTGTCACAAGTCCCGGCTGAGTTCACCTTTGCTCTGTATGCAGCTCGTGCTTGCAACTGTTGACTTACAACGTGGCAAAGTGCGCCGGTGCTGTCTCGCCCTGGTAACGGCAGGGCAGCTTGTTCCTCGTAGCACTCCTCTTTTCATTACAGCGCGATGGCGCAACAATTACACTTGCAGTGTATACCCGACACTACTGTTAGCTTTAGCAACAACATCACGACGCGATGTTGTCCGAGTGAAAGTTGCGTCACCTCGTTGCAGAGCGTGGGCAATCTATGATAATGGGACGAGAGGCAGATGGGCGCAAACAGAAGGTCACTCGCTGTATGACTCTCTGCGCTGGCAGGAGTTGTGCCTTTCACGCTCGAGGATAAGGTCACTGTTGCACTCGACATCCTTTCTTGTCCCTGCTCTATGTTTACTTACCAAATAACAGAGTTGACGAGGTGACCCCTTTTGCTTCCACTTGGTATGTCGCACTTCCACTTAGTATGTCGACACAGCGGCCATGAAGCTAAACCCTGCTAAGAAATTACCGTGACTGTCAAGTTTATTTCTCTTACGGGACACCTGTATACTGTGTGCTGCCGTTTGTTTCGTTTAGTTTAGTTATGTATTGAAGAACTGCATGCCAATATTAAATCGCCGGGGTTCCAGGCACTGTACGCGGATTGTGAGAGCCGTGGCAAGAAAATAGAAAGTTGTGCCGGTAGCAACGCGCACGTTCTCCGATTTCGTTTTTCTTTATTTGCGCCAACCAAATTGAAAACGCAACATATCCTTGCGAATAAAGCAAGTTCAAAGATATCCATGAGGATGAGCGCGCGCGCAGAACGTAGTTTCAAGGACATGCACGTCGTGTATTTCCCTATTCTATCTCTGTCCCCTTTTTTTCAAATTTGTTTATTGGAAATTTAACCTAGATGTGACGTAAAACGTGTTAAGCATGCAATCTAAGCTGGTTTTAATGAGATTAGAGGCTTAAATGAGGGTGGATTGGCGTGGGGGAAAAATTACGCACTGACTGAGGAGAAGGAGGGCAAGTGAGCATCACAAGGTGGCGATGAGCCCGGTGGTTTGAGGGTGAGGGGAAAAACAAGCAAGGGGGGCACGTTCTGGAGAATAAAAAGAAAAGAATCACTATCTAGAAAAGACTCTGAAGAGAAAGTGGAAACGTCATGTGCCCTCGGGCTTGGGAAAACCGGCAGCGCTGGCTCAGACGCTAAATGTGCCGAACGTTTTTATTGTTCATCGTTGATTCGACAGTAGCGGCAGCAGCGCGGACACCAGCCAAACGTAAGCTCCGCGAGGCGGGCTCGGAAGCGTGTGCAGGATGTTGCTTAACGAGCAACGTCGCAATGCGATATAGTATGCGCCACAAATTTTATCCCTGCGTCGTAAGTTTTTTTTTTTCTTTTTTTCACGGACGACTGTTGGAAGTCGCAACTGGCGATAAGCGATGGAGCAAAGAGGCTCGCTGCAGCCTCCTTCGCATGCCGCCGCCGGCGGCGCTTGTTGTGCTTCGCCAGATCTGCTCGTAATATCACCAGTGATGCACCACGATCGAGGGTTTCTATCCATGTGGCCGTTTGTGTATGCGCGCAGTCACGTGCAGTCTATCGCTGGGGCTTCACTATCAAAACACCAGCGAAAGAGGCTCAGCGGGTGGGGTGTCCTGCTGTGCTTGAATCCGCGGTATCAATTATAGGCACCGGTAGTGCCATTCTTATGTGAAACAACGTTCGCGTAATTGATGCCGTTGCATGTTGAAGAGCCCCAGGTGGTTTAAATTTGGTTTCCTCTATTACGGCGTCTCTTATAGCGCAGCAGGTATGCCTCGTATGATGGATACTATATGAATGAAAACACTTCTTGGGTGTATGACTGAATGAAAGCGCATTTGCATGTTTGTTTAGTGAGAAGCCCTTTACCTTGAGGCAGGGAGATTGAGACGTGTTATTTGTCCCTCTTTTCGTTTTTTTTTCTAGATTCGCTGTGGTCTCAAGTTTCTAATTACTCTGATTGGTCATGCTCAGGAGTCATGGGTAAGTTGTTCCTGATCTTGTTTTCCTTGGCAAAAGTATTTTTATTAGTAAGTGCTAATGAGGGATTGTTTCCACAATTCACTCAACCATCTGACACTTGAAGGCTCCCGATGAGTCTCCTGTATGAATAAAACGCTCTCTATGACACGTTATTTAAATGCCCCTACGCAGCGATTCTACGAAGCTTGAAGAGCTTGATGCTGTGGGCGCTTAAAATGCAATACGTTTTGAATTTTACTATTGTGAAAACGTCAGAATGCTCCACCCAGCAGTGAAAATCAAGTGCTCGCAATCCTATATCCTTTTTTCAAAGGTAACGAGACACTAACGAAAATATCATTCGTCCCTAATGTGAACAAAAAATTGGAGTGGTAAGCCTCTGTGTGAAGGTTCCTTGTTTAAGGCTTGCTCTGATAGAAAGCTTTTAAACATAAAGCTTTTTAACATTTAAGCCTCTTGCCACAAAGCAAGATGTTCCTGACTTGCAGACAGCCTGTTAACCTTGTGGAATGTTGTTCATTTCATTTGATGGCGTCCCTAATTAAAAACACAGCAAAATCACTGTAAATCTTGGTGATCCTGCTACGAACGCGTTAGCGGCTTATTATATAATTATTCAAATAGGCTGGCGCAAGTTCTCAGAAGCGATGTTGAATAGTTAAGCTCATCTAGTTTTCCATAGTTAGGCGCCTGAGTAGCCAGCATAATTCAATCTTTCGCTGCTAAATGGAAAGAGCTTTCGTTCAAATTGTTTCAGTGACTTAAACAACAAAATCGATACTGTATGTCGCACGTAGATAGGCAACACGGAGCTCTACTGAGCCTCCAGTTTCCTCTTAAGCTGCAGCTACGTATGACGCATGCTCTCAGCGTAGCTCTGCCGTGTCGTCTAAATTCGGTGCACTATTTGAAACAGCGAAGTACCCACGATGTTCTTGCGGCCGAAACTGGCACTTTCGTATTTCTGTTTGGACTATTATTACTTCATAGTCACGAATTTTGGCCTAAAATGTACAAAGTGGTCGTCCTGTATTCAAACGCGGACGCGCCAACGTCTCGCGAGGTCACGGGAGAAAAAAATGAGTCAGATATGCAATCCATGTGGTTTCTGATTTCACGTTCTCGTGACGCGGCCCTTGTAAATGTCAACTAAAAAGGAGCTAGACGAAGTGTTAAAGAAACTTCGGAGCCACCATGTCTGGCGTACCAAAATCAGGCGTATCGGGTAGATCCGCTGTTTCTGATCAAGAACGACTAAATGATGCTTTATGTCGAATTTATGACTGGTGTGAAAAATGGCATATGCAAATCAATTTTGATAAATCTGTTTGCATGACAGTTGCGACTAAGAAAACTCCGTTGTTGTTTTCGTACGCTGTAAATAATAATGTAATTCAGCGTTCCACAAAGCTGAAATATCTTGGCGTAACAATAACTAGTAACCTCAACTGGAATGAACGCGTCGAAAACATATGTGGATCAGCCCAGCGCAAGCTTGGTCTGTTACGGCGTAAATTGAGAGATGCTGCACCAGATATTAAACTTAAGGCATACACTACCATTGTTAGACCAAATTTAGAGTATGCTTGTATACTTTGGGACCCTCATCAACAATACATAACAGATAAATTAGAGCTCATTCAGCGGATGGCGGTTAGGTTTATTTTTTCTGATTATGATAAAACGCACTCGGTAACCTCCATGCTCGCCAGGGCTGGTCTCACTACGTTGGCTGTGGGCAGGAAAATCGCGCGCCTTAAGTTTTCATATCAACTCTATCACAATAAGCTGAACCTGAATTCCAGTTTCTATTTGAAGCCTCCTGGAAGGGTTTCACCACGAACTAACCACAATTACGCTATAATGCTTTATGTGCCAAGAGTTGATGTCTTTAAGCACTCTTTCATTGTCAAGACAATTGTCGAGGGGAATAACTTGAATTCTTCTGTGTTTCCGAGCAATAACAGGGTTGACTCTTTTGGAGAAAACTTGACTGCGTTCTTTGCATGAAGTTTGTGCTCTGTATTCCCACCCTGTAACAGCCCGGCAAGGCTCACAGTATTGGAAATAAATAAATAAATAAATAAATATTCATGTTTAGCTCGCGACACCTCAAGAGGGGGTTTCTATACCGTGCACGTGAAGTCTCCGGCAATTAAACGCTTCGGCAAAAGGTGCCATTGCTTTTAGTTTCTTCGTAAGGGTCCCTTTAGGGACCCGTGGCTACCGCTATTCTGAGCGTCGTTGGTGATGCAAACCGTGGTCTAGTAGGGCAAAATCACGTCGTATCTTCTGCGAACTGGACAATGGCCATGCGCCCCGGAGTCAACAAAGAAACGATGCCTCGTCCCGGTCAGTGAGCACTTCTCTCTAGGCTAGACTCATTTGGATTCAGCGTGGTGGGCCGCGCCCTAATCGATAAGAGGTGAGGGAGCAGCAAGTCGCATTATCATACGGCTCACGACGAGCTGTGCATATAGTTTCGGCATTCAGCCATTGGCCTTTCCCTGTGGCCTCTTTAGTTTTGCGTATGGGTGGCGTTTTTCTCACGTCACATTGTTTCTCGGTGAGATGTGCCTGACACTCTGATTGGCGACGAGCTCAGAAAGAGCTTCATCACCGGAACTGAGGTTCTTGAGAAGACGCGTACATTGATTTACCCATGGCTACGCATGCCATCCGTCGATGCCAGACGCAGATGCGGTCAGTATATACGTGCACTAATGACCAACGAGGAAAGGACACTATAGGAGGAACAGGAATTCCTTGGCTACTTAATTATACAACTTATTGAAATCTGCTTGCCTGTTGACCGACGAGATATTGCGTGTCCTCTTCTCGGCCTTCCTCAAGTAGTCTGGTCTCGCACTGTCGTAGAGGAACAGTGATTGGCGTGCAGGTCGCTTGATGCGATGACAGCTGTGCTACGTCTAACACTTAAACAAGGCTAGGTCCTCATGGGGGCATGTTATTTTCCTATTCAAACGGCGGACAATCGTACCTTTGACGCCTGCGACGGCAGTGAGGCAATCGCGTGACTGCTTTGCATATTTCGGGCATTACGAAATGGAGAAAAGGGTGCTGCGTACTGCGCTAGAGACACCAGAGGAGTAAGTGGCCACTGTCGGAAGACGAGATTAGGACAGTAGTCGCAAGACTGACAAGTGACTCTGCGCCAGCGTTTGCTAGCGGGCTCGGTCGTTTTCTACGATCGCCGGATTGACAACGTAGGCTGTGACAATGGTGCGTGTCCTTTGTGAACATCACTTTTCCTTCCTTGCCTTTCATCTCCCCCTCTACTCTTTTTGCCCGTGCAGAGTAGTTAACTGGGGACCTTTCTAGCTAGCGTCCTTGCCTTTCCTCTCTCTCTTCATCTCTTGCTTCCCACCAACCACTGACTCACTCCTCCGCCTGGAGCTCTCTCTCTCTCTCCCCTCTCTACTCCTATAGCTGAATGAACACCTGGAACACATTAAAAACCAGTGTTCACGCATCCGTATGGCCTGCAAAGCATAGTGAGAAGCGTGCTGTGCGGTTCACAAGAAGCTCATTACCGTGCTCATCACTCCAGCCATCCGCGATTTCAGTGTTTTCCCTTATTACGTACCGGCTGGACGCGGTATTTAGATGAGTACATCATGTACTGTGCCTACTGGGCAAAGGAACCAGGCTGTGAAATTTCATCTCGCCTGTTAGCCGTCATACAGTCATTCGGATGTGTGCGCAGTCGTCCAGTACTTTATTGTTAATCCGAAATTATTGGCCGGTTAAATCTTCTTCCTTTGCATCATTACTTTTAGTGAAGTTAAGTTCAGGCTTTCTCAATATCTTTTTTTGCGTAAACTTATCATTTCTCGCTAATTTAGCTTTATTCACCCTCATCCAATCCAGCATAGCGTGTATAGGCCAGGAGTTAAGAGGAAAACGCAGCAACAGAAGATAATGCTCTGTGCCTACGCAGTGTATGTGCACCATCGTAGAAACAAATCCAATCCAATCCAATCCAAATAACCTGATTCTTAGCCAATCCGCCATAGTGGGTATGAGCCACTCGTGGTACCAACCAAACCAACTAAAGCTGTGGGGATAATCTCCGTATCACGTCAGCGGTTTCACTCTCATCGCATTCCTGACTTCATAACCATATTTAAAGCATAATTATTGGCAATTGTCTGAGCCTTACGATAACTTCACCAGAATTCTTCGTCAGATATTATTTTTCCGCCTGACTCTGTTTCTGTACGTAGAGCACTTCCAGCATCCTGAAATTCGAGAATGCTGCAGGAATTACCTGCAGTGGTTCTCCCGTACTTACGGCAGGTTAGCTATTAGATTTAAACAACGGGTCATAATGGATTGCATTTCAATAAGAATGCAGATTCACTTAAAGACTATGCCTCGGTTGTGTTGCTGTCTCCGTTCAGTCTAATTCGGAATATACATCACTCAAGCTAGGTACAGACATTTCTGCCTATCTAATATCTACTCTGCTGTAATGTCAGAGTTCCATCATTTGTGTCTCCCTTGCAAAAATAATTGGAGCCCATGGAGATAATGTAAAGTTTCTCTTAGAAAACAGCGTTGTCGTATACCACCGTTAAATTTCTAGTAAGCAGGTCTGGTCTTGATGGGTCTCATTTGCGTTATTTTTCCAGCGCACCTGAATGTGTTTAGCCCTTCTTTATCCTTACAGTGACTTTTAAAACAGCGAAAAATGTTTTAGAAATTCTTTAGCCAGTTGAAATCTTCCCTTACATCGTTAGCCATTCTCTTCCTTAGGGAGCTGTATTATAGCCACTGAAAACTCTGTATTGCAATTTATAACTTTTGTTCGGGATACAAAACAAGACTTCATAGCTTCGATTATTTTAAATAATTTTATTCAAAAATTGATTGCAGCCTTCCTTTAACTTTCTCATTTTCTCTCTTTATACCCTAAGCCAACATCTAATGCTAAATGTATTACTTAGGCTATAATATGATTTATCAAAAGAAACTCACTGTAAAGCGGCTGGCTTCTTGGCCAACCTCCCGTAACGGATAAGAACCATTGTCCAGAAACAAAATAGTAACGAACCAACGGAGAGAGAGAAACGTTTATTTGAATTGGCTTAGGGAATATCCCTCGTAAGCTGGAGCCCTTAGCTCGAAGCTCCATTGTCCCTGGTCACTCAGCGTGCCCGCTGGATCAGCCGTCGCCGCTCCTGCGACTCTGAGCTGGATAGCACAGCTAGGCCAGCATAGGTCAGTACAGTGAGCTGTTCACCACAGCTGGTCGGCACAGCCCAAGAGCAAGGTGAGGGCATTTCCAAATACAGTGATATAGCTTGGGCTTTGCACTACAGGAGGGGCATTATGTGGGATGGAAGATGTGAAGGGTATAGAGACATCGTAATCAAATTGTAGCTGTCGTCACGGCGACGGTTTCTTCTAGTTAAGGGTACAGGGTGGTGAGAGAGTGTTTCCTTTGTGTTTAATGTTGTAACTATGCCATACCTGTAACTGGATACCTTGATGACATTTTTGAAAACTCTGCGGAATGGAGTTGAACTCGGAATAATGAGTTTCTCGCACAAAAGTGAGCAGTGCAAGCGAAAGCACTAGCAGTGCTTTCGATCTTAGAGCGTCGCCAACCAAGATATAATGCAGGCAGCGATTCGGTAACCACTGTCGTTTGCCTAATGTCTCTTTGAATGAGGAGGAGGACACAATGCGAAATATACCCGCTAAATTGCGCGCATTTCTCTTGCGCGCCGTCTAAATTGCCATGCGACTGGGAGCTCGAGGCACTTTGCGTGCATTCGCGGGTTTCTTTCACGCTCGGAAAAATACTTTTATGTAGCACGTATTGAGGAACAGAAAGCTGTATCGGGAGTTTTTCATGTCGCTCTGCAATTTTCTCATTCACACTTTTCATCTAACTATAATCTTTGATATATCGAATAATTATTTGAGAGTAATTATCCAGTTATGCGCAATGAAGAAAAGACAGCTTGAGTATAACGGAAGGGAAAAGGCTGCCCTTGGCCAGTCAGTCAGGTCAGCTAGCACTATGAAATTTTACGCTAGCACAAGAATGGTTCTTTTCGGATATGTAAAGCGCCTCACTTAACTACTTCATTTATACAAGAAGAAGCTCGATGCAGTTGGTATGATGAGTTTTTCACTTTTTTTTCTTTGTGCGTGAAATACAAGCACCAACAGAGGGAAGGAAGTTGTAATTACTGAAGAAAGCGAAGAGGTCACGATCGCGTCGTAGGCATTGGGAGATCCACGGAATGTCCGGCCGTGTCTATATCGGCAATGCGAAGTTTTGATTACCCTACTACGATGTCGAATGCCGCAGTTAAATCTGTGCATGAGTAAGTTGTAATAGTTGGTTGATTGGTAAGTAAGAGTTGGTTCGCACCATCATACCTTTGTGCGTTGTGTGGAGATATAGAATCACTGGACCCTTTCCTCGTACTTTGCCGCAAATATAATTCCCAAGGAAAGACATACTTAGAGCAGCCCCTGTTGAGTATGGGCCTTCCTCTCCCGGTGAATAATATTTTATCTCTTGGTGGAAGTACCCTTGGTCGAATTTGAAAGGAATTGTGTCACATTGCGCATGAGTACGTCGTTGCTACGGGGAGACTCTCATTTTAAACACCGTTTTCTTGCAATTCCCACTACATCGCCTTACTTTTATGATATAACGTCTTCATTACAATTGGCACGACCACTTTTCAAGAAAAGAAGACAAAAGAGAAATGATTTATTATGACTCCTAATTAAATATATTTTATTTTCTTTACATGTGTTGTCGTCTCAGTGCGATACATAGGAGGAGTGGGTAGAGAAGTTGCTTACGTAGGTAAAATAAAATATGACGCAGCATACCAGCATACCACTGCAACATACATACCACTGCAAGCATACTAAACACGAAACTGCGTCAGCGTGCAAGCAACAGAAGAGCATGTTGCGTATAAGCGTATGTCATAACAAAGGAACAAAACAGAAGAATATTGCGTATGAAAAGCATCTATTGAAGTTTACAAAAATAAAAAATTGACTACGCAAGTGGGTCTTTGAACTAACGAGACATATGATGATGAATTTCTTTCGCAAATTATGCGGAAGGTAACTGCCGAAAGAAACAATCAAGACCATTCCAGAGTTCTACTGTGTATGAAAAAAAGAAACTAAATTTATAACAGACGCGCTGAGGTACTATGCACTGCAAGAATTGTAAGAGCTCTCGACAAAAAAAAATATAAAGCAAGAGTTATGCCTGTAGCAACGCGCGATTCTCTTCTTTTATTTTCTCCTTATTCGTGGTAGCACTCGTGGAAGCATCCCACGCCAACAGTGGCACAGATACATCTTCACGAAAAGGGCGAAAAAGCAGTCGTTCCCCGTAAGTAGCTCAGGGAAGAAAGTGGGGAAGAATGTTAGCAATTTCGAAATAAAGTATATGCGATAGTCTGTCACGTGACAGAAAGTTATCCCGAGTATCTGAAGAAAATTTGATGGTATAGTTGCATTGTAACTCGAGATTGCTTTGCCGATAAGGTTTTCAGCTCGCAGGCACGTTGTTTACGAGATTCGGAAAGTAGTACGAAGTTCTTCAACCTTTGATAAATATGTGCAGTTGGGAATGCATTGCGTACATTCCTTAGCTTCCTCGGTTCTCATCGTGCTAGATTGTGTTAGTGATCTTGCATACCTCGTAGTCGTGTTCTCATTGTGCGCATGTTTGCTTCTTAGTTTATTTTACTTTGCAGGCTGATTAGGCGCCATTGTTTATTTTCATTGCACGCAAAAACTCAAATATCAATCATAGGACTCGTTAGGAGAACAGTACATCAGCGAAAACAGAACTGTACGTAGCACAGGCCGGCCGGTTTGTATAGCCTACGTGTAAAATCAGCATCGATGCCAGTTATCACCAACGTACTTCGTTCTACTGCTTGAGTTCCGCTGAATCTCGTATTCCACGTTCGGGTGAAGTGCGCAAAATTGTACAGATATTTTATAAACCTGTCACACGACTGGAACGGAGCTTCTAGCTTGTGCAAACGGCCGCGGTGGGTCAAGGCGATAAACCCGACGAACGTTTTTCGTTTATGATATATTTCGCAAAAGCGCGGGATACAAGCGAAACCCGAGTTTCACGAGCGCGCTCTGGAGTGCGTACAAAATTGTTCCGTAGGGAATGTCGTGCAGCGATTATCACGGGTCACAAATTTCACCTTTGCCTCGTAAAATTTCTACGGATGACTGTCGACAGTTGCAGCATGAGAAACACGTTGCAATGCTCCGGCTAGGCTTGCTTCATCTTCAATGCTATCGTGGCAGCAATTTCTTTCCTTTCTTTATTTTTTTTAGTATAGTTTATCTACAATAGTACTGAAATGCTTACATTTACGGACAAATATTTTGCAGAATATGGTCCCACGGTCTGATGGCTCCACGCTTTGGTTAAGGTGTACGTACTAGAGCTACAAGTAAACAGAGGCTTGAAACGAAGACCCGAACGGGAGATCACAAAGGCAACATAGCAAGCGCTAAATCTGTCCCAAATCCTTCGTTCTACTGCGAAGGACCTAGTGTTCATTCCTTTGTACTCAACCGACTTGCCCCACAAGAAACATTGCTGAACGTTAGGGCTGGGAATCCATATCTGCTCAAGCCTTCATTGGTCGTGCATGCTCGATCACGTCGCTATTTTATAGATGGGGCCATTTGTCACGCAATGTGCACATGAGTCGCATACTCGCTCACTGCAGTATCAAAAAGAAAAAAAAATGCCTACACGAAGATTTAAAGAATATGCTGTTTTTTTTTCTGAGTCTGAGGTCAACGTATTGACTCCATATTGCGATTGCTGCACTCCAAATACGCGATTCGGTGCAGAATGGGAAAAACTTTGGTGCAGTAAATTTTTGTTGCATGCTTAATAATACACGACGCTTGCAGAAGTTAGGTACCCTTCAGTACAGCGTCCCTTCTAGCTCAGATGTGTCTCTGAAATTCTAGGTGTCACTAAGGAAAACAGGGTTGGGAGGCATCGCAGAAAAGTGCTGTACTCACGGAACGGAACCTGAGAGAGAAACTTGAACGTATAGAGTGCTCGATCTGTGCAATTACTCCAGAGGGCTATGCCATGTCGCTACAAGTCTGGTCTCTAAAAGCGAAGTAGTCTCTGATGTCACTGTAGAATCGGAAATTACACCGATTTAACTTGAACTGCAAACGGTTGAAACAAAATTTTTCAGGTTCGTCCTAAAGTTACGTATTTCACTCTGCGTATATAGTACCTAACGAGTGTTTCCGGACGAAGAAATAATGTTGAGACACGGCGACCCGGAAAGGAAGTCACTTTTTTTGTTTTATATGTCTCTTTCGGAAGGGGTGGGGGAGAAGGGGGTAAGGTGTATTCTGATTGTCTTGCTCAGTGGCAGGATACAAGCAGAGTTTATTATTTTCTTGTTTTAATGTACGCGTCGTCCTTGGCGCAAAGTAGAACAAGATGAAGCAAGGGAATAGAAAAAAAAGAAACGAAAAATAGGTGCAGGTGGCGTTTGCGTGTCTATATCGTATAGAGAAGCCCGAATGGTGTTTATTTTTACAAGATAGCTACACGGCGTCAGTAAATTGGTCTTTAACGTTTTCATACTTTGGCTAAATGCTAACTTATGGCGACGTGGTACTGGACGAAAAGAATGAAGACGTGATAACCTTTTGGTAGACATGACCTATGGATGTGAACAACTTTATTTTGAATCCGGCAAATTCTGCCGCGCGATTCATGGCCGATCCCCCGTAGTGGTTTGAGCCATAGCCATAGGCACCATATCAAACCAAACCGTGGCCAATTCCCGATAGTGGGTAGGAGCCACATACGAGATAGGAAGCAGCATCGGTTCATGGCCAATGCCAAAGGCTGGGTGTGTGCCCCTAAATTCCAGTAACCGCATCTACGTCCACATCGACGAACGTTTTGTTGTAAGCTGTTCCATTTCTCAAGCGCCGGTTCACTCGAAATGGCACTCGTATTCTTAATAGCAAGTTGCGGACGAATCAATTTTTTTGCATGTTACGAATGACTTCACTACAACTGCAGCAAATGGTCTACCATATGGTTTTCGTAATTCTTCTCACTCTCTGAGCAGCACGATTATGCCACTGGTGGCTGGGCCCGTGTCCAGTCATCCGCATGTATATTGCGGTGTGTATTTTCAAACTGCTGACCCACTTTCCAGTAAGCCTGTGTGCCAAGACAAAGGCGACCGGTCTGACATTCCAATCAGTGCATCTTTGTGCCCTCGTTTAATTTTGCTAGGTGCAAAGGAACACCAGTTCTTTCTCTGATTGACTTATTCTAGCAAGCATCTGCTGGTAGCGGTCGGCAGTTTGACTTAATTTTAACGGTGAAAACGAAACATTCACTTCCGGAAAGCTAATTCGACAACTGAAAAAAAAAAATATTTTTAGACATCTTTGCCTTTATTTGCACTCACTCTACTTTTTTTGCTGCTTCTCAGTGTGCAGTCTCTGTTACACGCAAGTATACAGGCTGTGTTGTCTGCGACCTTCATGCTTACTGCAGGCTGTTTAAACGAGTTTCTGTGGGATTTCGATTGCTCCGACATCCTGGGCAATAAAAAAACTCTTACACTTCATTAAACATTGAATTGCGTAAGCACGCCTTCACTGACTCTGTCAAAAAAGGAAATTGAATACCTGGATGACGCTTTGTAAAGGGAGAGGGCGATATGACTAGACCGAATTCTTTTGTGTGTGTGTGTGTGTGTGTGTTTGGATTTCTTAGCTTTCCCATTGGCTCTCTCAGCCTACATATATGTTGCCTCTTCCAATCAAGTACCAGTTGTAGTTAACCGCTGTGTCCTGTTGTTCCTCACTCAGTCTGTCTGCGCTGTTAACACTTTCGGTGTACATTGTGCCGCGTAGCTACCATTGTGCTCAATAAAAATATGTTGTTCTGTTAAACTTAGTTTCCGTCGGCGAATTTTCCCTGTGTTCGGAGCTTTGCCAGCCGGCTACCTGTTTCGAATCTCCGGGCTTATTGTGGACGCGTTGTCAACAGTGCAGATTAACATGGACCAAAACGAAGTTACGGACACGGAGCGGCCGACGGCGAGTGGAACGAATGGTCAGCCCACAACGCCATACGTTGAGGCGCCCAGTCCGACTAGAACCCGTTCTGTCGACTCGCAATTGCCACTGCTGGCTAGTTCTTGCGATGTGGAATCGGCTGCATCGACAGACGTGGCCTCGACAATCCCGCTTCCAAACCTGATTGCGGAGTTGCACGTTGATCCGGCAGCTCATCCGCCTGCGGCCACGGCTACGACTGTGGATTTGGCAGCGCACGCTGCTTCATCTACGACTCGGTCTGCAGTTGCCCCTGCGCCTTCTGCCGCGGCTACTGCTGCGAAAGCTAGCAGGGAAAACAAACGTGCGTCCTCTGCGTGGAAGAGGAAGCGCAGTAAGTTCGATAAATGCGCAGTTTTTCTCCCGCACCCGCCAGTTTAATGGGGAAAATAGAGAGTAACAACAAATCGGATTGTACTGGCAAACTTATCTTTCAACGCTCTTCTTTATTTATTTTGCAGAAAAAGGTTGGTTATTTGCTGAGAATGTGCTCGCCGCACTTGTCTTTCCTTTATTTTTTTTTCTTGTGAATTGCTTGCTTCAACCAGACCACCATTAAGTCAGTGTGACGTCTGGGATCTCTAGGCACTGTACCGGATTCGTGCCTTCCTGACGCACAAAAATTGATCTAAACTTTGTAGATTGCGTCATTGGTCCCTTTAGACTGCAATGCAGTTGATTAACGGTGAAAATTTTCACTGAAAACAGAGTAGGCACTGTGGAACTTTGCAACGACACGGGCCAGATGCTGCGGGGGGTTCAGTGCACTATCGCCATTCGCCTTGCGTCTTCGTGTATTTCTGGACTTGCGAATTCACCACTCCCGAAAAGAGTGGCTCGTTTGCTTCGTCAGAAGAACAATTTGCTAATGCAACCTAATCTGTTGAAGTGCAAAGGCTATTCGAAATTATTTTGTTATTCAGGAACTTCTGAATCAATTTAGATGACGTAAGTTTACCTTGAAACAAAGATGTGCAGATCCAATGCCCACGTTGCATATTGTGTGTAGCGAAGCTGGTCGCGAGCTGCTACACGATAAACTGCGACGCGTACAATTGTCCTCATTCTCATCCCGTTCAACGCATTCTCGCACGCAGTGTTTTCGTTTACGAACTGCCCAGGTGAGAACCTTAACTTTATGCAATTTCTTTTGCTTATGGGCGTCACCGCTGGCAAACTTAGCCGGAATGCAAACGCCGAATGAGGCCGGGGCACAGTGCTGTCGCTGTACTGCATAGTATTGTACAGTGCTGTAAAAATACAGTGCAACGCACGCGAAAGTACCAACGTGAAATCTGGCGCATTTCTAGGCCAGCTTCCTTGGAGTGAGAAAACGATTCGGCATCCTAATTCAGTCCATAATGGTTAATGGATGTTTTCCAACGGGACAACTACTGTTTCAAGAGCCTAAGGAATGCAAAAAGAAATGGCCCCGTGCTCGCTGTAAGTAGTTAAAACAAACACTCCTTGCACAATAGGCACATATCCGTTCTCACATTTGCAAGGGCACTGCTTCCTTTCGTACCATGGGCACCAATATTATGCATGCCACCAAATCTACATATTTTTTTTCTTTTTCTGTCGTGCCTAACTTAGAGAATCTGTACGCAAGGAACAACGCGTATATTTTGCTTACTCCATACTTTTATCACTGGGTACTCACACTAAAAATTGTTCATTATTACTTTTAATGCGATAGCATTAGCTGGCTCATTGTGCTGCCCCCCGACTTCAGAAAGCCGCGGCATTAAAGTCGTGGCGGAAAGCCGCGGCAGAAAAACGGCACACAAACAATGTCATTTTCATCTAACTAAAAGAAAAATGGCCACGGTGTTAATCCGGTACTATGCGATTAGAGCTCGGAAAACTAGTGTATATCAGTCTCCGAAGCGGCGTCATCGAGAAAGAAAGCTCAACGCGATGTGCGTGAATCACTACTCCAGAGAGAATTCCGCAAGTGAAACTCAGCTGAGAGATCGAAATACGGCCGGCTCGTTGTCTTGCGTTGTTGCAAACTTTGACCAAAACGTTACGTGCGCAGAGACCCAAAGGAACTCATTACAACGTATTTACAAGATCAGCGCAGCCAGAGACCATGATGGAAACCTAATCGTGCCAAGCCCAGATGCCCGTCTTCGTCCTTCTTTGCATCATGCCTGTTATGCGTCTGTTGTATATCAACAATATAAAATGGAACACCAGATTTCATTTCAGAGCTGATAACTGTTTTTATTTCTGTCCTAAAATACTACAAGTAGCACTAAGCTTTCACCCTTTGCAGGAATAGCTCATTTAGAATATATTAAGCGTTCTCGTCCGTATTGGTGCAGTTTGTACATTGCGCCGCGTAGTTTTCATTCTTCTCAAGAAAAATATATTGTTCTTTTAGACTTAATTTCTGTCGGTGAATTTGCCCTGTGTTAGGAGCTTTCCCAAACGAGTCCCTAATTCGAATCCCCTGGCTTATTGTGTTCATGTTGTCAACAGTGAAGATGAACATGGACCAACACAAAGCTAAGGACACGGAGCGGCCGACGGCTAGCGGCATGAATGGTCAGCCCGCCACGCCAGCCGTTGAGGCACCCAGTTTGACTCGAAACCCGTCCGTCGACTCGGCGTTTCCATTGCTGGCTAGTCTTCGGGATGCGGAATCGACTGCCTCGGTAGCCGTGGCTTCGACATTGGCTCCGGCTCCGCTTCCAAACCTGATTGCGGAGTTGACCGTTGATCCGACAGCGCATCCGCCTGCCGTCACGGCTACGACATTGGATTTGGCAGCGCGCGCTGCTTCCTCTACGACTCGGGCTGCAGTTGCTCCTGCACGTTCTGCCGCGGCTACAGCTACGAAAGCTAGCAGTGAAAACCGACGCGCCTACTTCGCGTGGGGGACGCAGCGCAGTAAGTTCGATAAATACGCAGTTTTTCCCGTACCCGCTGGTTTAATGGGAAAACAGAGAACAACAAACCGGATTGTACGAGTAAAGTTCTATTTCAACGTTTCTTTTTTTTTGTTCATTTTGCAGAAAAGGATTTATTATTACATGAAAAAGTGCTGGCCGCACTCGTCTTTCCTTCTTTTTTTCCGAATTTCGTGCCTTTGTATTTCGTGCACGAGTAGTACGTCAGTGTGACGTCGGGTATCTCAAAGCACTTTCTGGTATTCGTGTTTTTCCTTACACAAAAATTCATCTAAGATTCATAGAATGTATTGTTCCTCCCTTTAGATTGCAATACAGTTCAGTTCCGGCAAAAAAATGTACTTACTGAAAGCAGAGTAAACGCATGCTAAATTTCGTGACGTCACAGGCGGGTTGGTGCGGGAATGACAGTGCTGCTTCGCCACCCCCCTTTGTTCTTCGCGTCTTTACTGACTTGCTAATCCTATGCTCACGAAAAGAATGGCTCCCTTGCTGTTGCGGAAGCGAAATTCGCTAAAAAGAACATAACACGCATTTTTAGCGTCCCTTTAAGAGAAACGATTACCTGGCCATACCATCCGGCTTTCTTTATTCAAGAACAATTGTTATTAAAGATTCTTTTAATTTTAAGCAATGGCTGAATCAATTTCAACTACCTAAGTTTTTCTTCGCTCAATGATGTGCAAATCCAAAGTTTGCGTTGGTGACTGTGTAGCGAAGCTTTGCGAAACTGGTCGTTAACTTCTACTCAATAAACGGCAATGCGTACAATTGTCCTCATTCTCGTTCCGCGCAACGCCTTCTCTCACACAATGCTTTCGTTTACGAACTGCCCAGGTGAGAACCTTAATTCCATGCAATGCTTTTTTGCTTATGGGTGTCACCGCTGGCAAGCTGAACCGGAATGCAAACGCCGAATAAGGCCGGTGCACAGTGTGGGACGTGGTCGCCGCAACTTCAGGAGGACGATGGCGATGTGTGATGCTTGCCGATAAAAAAAAAAAAAAAAGTTGACGAGTGGTGTTTTGCAAAGAAGTGGGACACACGTGCAGGCATATCTAGGCACTCTATACCCATTGGGTCACCGTGGCACATCCCAATGGTCCGAGAATGAGACAACCAAAATATAGTACATTTCAGAAAACAGAGCAAACCGTGTGAGCTACGCATATCGAACAGACGCTGCAAAATGAAGCCACCGTTGCACTGGCCAAGGGAAGTGCCCTTCTCAAAGCTCTGGCTGCGGCGACGTCTCTCGTTTGAAGAATGTGATCGCGAAGAAGACTCCAGTCTTCCTGCAGTGTGCTCTTCCGTCCTGATTTTGTTTGCACCTGAAGCTTCTATTCACGCGGCAGTCGTTATCGATTGATACTTGCTGATACTGAGCTCAAGCAGTATTCTAAAATCAATTAATCGTGTCGCCTATATTTTTTTATAAAGTGAGCTGTCGTTCTCTTGCTGTTTCATTTCGCGTGGTCTTCGAGTGAACCTCTTTCATCTGGAGATGCCCCCAGAAATGCTTGCTTTTGCTTCTATCTATCGATGCTAGCTTTGGTTTTTGGTAAGAGTTAACCACGTTTTTACTAAACGTGAATTCTTACTTCAACTTGTCCTTTTTTTTATTTTTCACTCAGAATTATTCCAGCGCCGAAGCGATGCGGAAAGGGAGGTTTTAAGGCTGCAAAACACACCATGGAGAGCTTCAATTGAACAGCCAAGACCTGAAGAACGACAGACAGGAGTTGAGGGTGAGTACAACATTTAATCATAACTTTTCAACAGGAGTGATTCTACTTGCTTGGAAGGACACTGCGAGATCGCAACAAGAACAAAGTACAGCAATACCACATGCTTTGTCACGCATATTATTAATACGGACGTTCGAGTCGCGTGTAGTTTTGAATTGAATGCAACAATAATATCTGAAAAACACTGACTAGAGATATCAAATTGAATACCCAAACAGTCCCTGCTTTAAAAAGAAACGCGAACAATATGAAATGCTATGTCATTTTTTTTTTTCAGAAGTGGCTTACTTTCCACCAATCTGAGAAATCTTTCTCGTCGCCTGGAATTTTTGCTGAATCCATATTACCCATGCATACCAACGTTCAGCACAAGATTTACTGGCAGTCTGATCGCTTATTCATAATCACCGCCATTGCAAATGTCTCTACTCATTACTGCACAATACTGTACTTTATGTTAGATTGCCGTAAAAATACAGTAGAATGCCGGCGAAAGCACCAACGTCAGTTCTGGGGCATTACTAGGCCAGCTTCCTTACACAGAGAAACCGATTCGGCGTGATAATTCAGTATAAGACGGTTAATGGATGTTTCCGAACGTTGCAACCACTGTTTCAAGATCATATATAATGCAAGAATAACGCAACCTGGCACTCGTCTCCCGCAGACAAAACAAACAGTCCTTGCACAATATGCGCCGGTCCGTTCTCACATCTGCGAGCGCATGTCTTTCCCTTATAACATGGGCGCCGCAAATATTCATGCCACCAAGTTTGAATATTATTTTTATTTTTCTACCTTCTAGAAAAGTTTTACTCCAGGAACAACGCATATAGTTTGCATACACCAGACTTTTTATCTCTGAGCACTTACAGAAAAAGTTGGGAACAACTACTTTTATGCGAGAGCGTTACCTTGATAATCAGAAAGCCGTGACAGAAAAACGGCACACAAATTACGTCATCTTCATATAAATAACAAAGTGGACACGGTGACGATTCGATCGTCTGCCCCACTGCCACTGCTGTCGCTCCATAACCGAGCGCGCAAACCACTGTGCCGCTTTTGCATTGCGCCACCGTAACATTGCGCCACCGTTGCAACGGCAGACAGGGTGTATATCTCCGAGGCCATGCACGTGATTGGGCTCTGCCTCGTGGGTGATTAACCAGATGGTGCACGATGTAACTGGTGCACGAAGGAAGCTACGTAACGACACATTACTCCGATCACTGAGCCCCGCTACTGTCGGTCATTTTGGACCCACAGACGCCGTCACGGGAGCCCATGGACGACGACGAATAAGATGCAACGCGCTTCAGGTACCCGTCGTACGGCGACTATGACATCGCCCCAGAGTGGGAAATGCACTTCGCCTACGAACCCGATGAATTATCGTGACCCCTCGGCAAAGCATCGCACAGCTCGTAGCTCCTACTTTTCTGCTGACGTGCAAGTCCAGAGGAAAGTTAGAATGATAGAGCGGAAGGGGGAGAGGATGTAGAAAATGGGTAGAACCGACGGCAGCCGCGAAACAAGTCAACAATCGTTTTGCCACTCTCCGCTCGCAGTTTTTATACAGGAAAAGTGGGTGGGTGGGTGGGGAGGGGGTGACGTGAGGACACCACAGTGAATGCAGGCAAACGGGATAAATCTAAGTTCAAGGCACGGTAAGGTACGTTTCGGCTATTTCTCAAAAATAAGCACAATGCAAGTTTGCCAAGCCGACAACTTACGCAGTGCGTGCAGAAGCAGATCCCCATTAAGGCGCGCCGTAGGGTTTGTTCGACAAAACGGGAGTGGTCACACGTGAAGTTAAAAAGCCGATAATGGCGTTTTACGTGCCAGAACCTCAATCTGATTATGAGGCACGCTGTAGTGGGGGACAACGGATAATTTGGGCCATCTGGGGTTCTTTAACGTGCTCCTAAATCTTAGTACACAGGTGTTTTCGCATTTGACCCCCATCAAAATTCGACCGCCGTGTCCGGGATTTCGCCTTCGTTGAAGATGCCGTCTTACCAGCACGTTCCTTACCCAGAGTTCGAGTGGCAGCTTGCCGTGTCCTCAAGTCACTGTGTTAGAGAAGCGTGAAGCCTTGGTCAGCGTCCTTAGCAAGCATGCTTCACTGTTTGATTTCGCGCCGAACGCTGACCAAGTTCGCGTTACAACTATGCGAGCCCACTGTCCCCGTGCATTCCTTATGAACACCTTACCACGTGTCCGCGTAGCTAGTCATCCGCGACCTGGCCACCATCCGGAAAAAGCAGTTCAACGCTCGCATCCTGGATGCCCTGTTCGCCTCAGCTGCTCAGCCGTCAGGTAACAATGGCTTTGTTATCTAAGATGACCGGTCATACAAAAAAAAAAAAAAATGACGCGACTGATGTGGCCCGCCTCTTCCTAGTGGTCCCTAAGAATTTGAGAACACATGTGATCCGTGCTATGCACGATGACGTGGCCGCTGGGCACATTGACTTCACCGGAACATGCAACCGCATTCAGGGCCGACTCTACTGGCCTAGTCTGCCAGTGAATATAGAAAGGTATGTGGTCAGTTGTTACAAGTGCCAGCAATTCAAGTGCCCTAATACTGCTACAGTCGGACTCCTTCACTCTGTGGCACAACCATCATCTTTCTAAATGGTTGGAGTAGATCTTCTCGGCCCATTCCCGCGCTAAACAAACGACAAAACCATTGGATTATAGTCTGCGTCGACCATCTGACGCGTTATGCTGAAACCACAGCGATGCCAATGGCCGCGATTGTCGACGTCGCGAGCTTCCTCTTGTCGTCCGTTATACTGCGTCATTGACCTGCTGGTATTATTGTGAGCGATCGTGGTCGCCCGTTCGTGGCCGATGTACTCGAGGGGCTGTTGCGTCTCTGTGCTTGCCAGTGTCGCCACGTGACCCCGCATCACCCACAGACAAATAGTCTCGCCGAGCGTACCAACTAAACTTTGACCAACATGCTTTCGATGTGTGTCAATTTCCAGGCACAGAAGTTGGGATGATATCTTGCCTTTTATCACATACGCGTAAAATACTGCAGAGCATGAGACCACGTGCACCGGCTACATCCCATTCTATGTTCTTAATATTAGAGCACCCAGCAGCTTCTTTGGCGCCATTCTGGCCTTTACTCCTCATGCGGACTCTTCTTCCGCCCGGACTCTCTGCCGCGCTGTGGAAGCACGTCGGATAGCCGAGCTCCGCACGCTGGCGTCCCAGGACCGCACCAAGATCCGCTACGATTCACGGCATCAGAATATGTCGTACGACAAAGGGGACATAGTATTGCTTTGAACACCACTTCGAAAGCGTGGCCTGTGCTAAAAGTTTCTGGTGTCGTTACACCGGGCCTTTCGTCATCACTGATTGCCTAAGTGACGTCACTGATTGCATTGCTAGTCTCATGTCTCGTGGCTACCGTCTATGAAGACGCAGCTTGTTCACTTCTCCCGCCTGAAGTGCTGTCATCCCCGTGACTCCGAGTGCACGTAACAGTTACTCGCACAGGGGGCTTCGTCTGCCAAGGGAGGAGCGTTGTGCTAAAACGACAGTAAGTACCGAAGAAGAGGAGGACGAAGTGCGCTTTTCTTTAGAGCAGCTCGATGTCAACACGGCAACCCTTCTCCTCTTTCTATGCATTCGTCTTTAAATAAACGCACCCCATCGCAACAATATATTACCACAAGGTATCCGCTGGGCAACTATAGTCTGCCTGCCATAGAGGAGGCGGATGTTCGACAACGAGGTCATCTGTTGTTCAGCAAGCGGCCCCCAAAGACCCCGCCTAAACATCTCTATAGGTCTCCTGGGATGATAAGGTTCTTTTGTTAAATGCACTAAACGTATCTGAGGAGTTGCCGTGGCATAAATGGGACAAGGCAGGATGCAAAACGTACAAACTAGAATAACTTGATGCGCGGAACATTTGCGACGTGTGGAATCGTGCAAATATTCCGCGCACATTTACTACGATGGGTATGATTGAGAAGTTTAACATAATTCGCATTGAACACGTACTATTGTGTATATTTCAAGAAACTAGCACTATTGTGTTAGCTTATATTTCAGTGCAGAAGAAATTTAGGTTTTTAAAGCTTAACTGGACACTTTTCCTATTCATCGAAAGAAGGCCTCCAAGGAAGCATTCCTTTGTGCTCTCGCAACTTTCTGCCCCAGGATTTGGCCAAACTAGCAGCGGCATGCAAATAGCGTGCACCGGCAGGATCTATCCTTGCGAAGTCTGTCGCTACCACTTCGACGTCAACCTAGACCGACGGCAGGTACGGCAATATTGACATACATTTGAAAAGGGTGAAAGTATTGCCCTAGACAGCTAGATGACTGTTCCGAAAATTGTGTTGCAATTCTGAAACGTAATTCGATCGCAAAGGAGCTGAATATATAAAGGTCAAACGTATTGTCGTGTCGTTAAACTGGCTCCGACACGGAAACACTGAAGGACTGTTAGTGACGCCACTGATATCATTCTTTTATTTTTCTTTCGCATGTTTGAATTCTGTATATTACCAGAAAAAGCTTACAATCAGAACTCGGAGCGGTTTTCCTGTATTTATGATTTCTTTGTAATCATTCCTCATTAAGCAGAGATTCGCTGACCATCTGCAGATGATGCCAACGTCAGGAATATCTGAAAAAGCTAGTGCGCCAATTTAAACAGCAACTCGCCAACTGTCATCGGCTAATCAACGGTCACTTCAATCTTAACTGTCCCGTTGTTTACATGAGGCTGTCTTATTTTACCGCAGTTTTGAGCCGTGTGTTTGCAGACTAAGGTGTTCTGAAATAAATGACTGCGTTTATGGGCTAAAAATTTGTGATGCTGGAGTGAGTGCTTTCAAGAAGTGAAGAACTTTTCCTTGCTTCTATGTTTAATTACTTTTGATTGGCATATTCAAATGTATTTTTTTTTGAGCGAGAAGGATAAAAGAAATCGAGGTACTAAATCATTGCAGCTAACTAGCCCATGAGGGAAGCTCACAAACGAAGCCAGATAATGTAAATGGTAAATTAACTGTTATGTTTATTTGAGATGTAGAAGGAATAATTAAAAGAGAAAGGCAAGTGAACGAAAACACAACTTGCCGCAGGTTGGAGCCGAACCCAACATTTTGAGCCTTACACCAGCAGTGCTTTGTCATTGAGCTAGCAAGGCGGCCGCCATTCCGTCCACATTCTTAGGTACTTGTGTATGTGTATATAACTTTAGCCCTCGGAATGTTAGCCAGCGCCATGCATGACGAGCTTTGATGCCATTACGCAGCATAAGAAGGTTTCTTATCTGGTTGCGTCCTCCTAAGTTCATCTGCTACCGCATCAACCAAAATATAGGTCGACCTATAGTTTAGTTGGCAAGACGAAGACTCAGAATGTGCTAAAGACTGCTATATAAGACTAAGTACGACTTCAGATTTTCGTTTTGCTTTGTTTTATCTTGTTTGTTCTTCTTCTTCCTCCTCTCCTTCTTGTTTTCTTGCGGGAGGAAATCTTGATCTATATTTCGATTTAAACTGTACGCGTCGCCTGTGTTTGAAGAGACGTTCCGTATCCGCCGCCAAAGCCGTGGGTAGGGATCGCTGATACTCCCAATGCTAATGGGGCGCGCAATCACAAATGGTGAAAAAAAGGTTGAGGTACGAATACAGCTATGGTAACTAATAATGGTAATTAAAGCAACGCACGCGTAATGGGGAATATGTACGTTCTGCTCTCATCCACGGCAAGCTGTATTTACGCGGGCTTTCATTTTCCTTTTATTGCGTATGTCTGTATCCACAGTAAAAAAAAAAATACGGTTAACTTTTTCATATGCTTCCACTCGCTTCATTGTCTTTTTTCCTGATAGGACACATTATTAGGAAACGTTAGAAAAAGTAAGGCGTGCAGACACTCCGAACCTTGTTGGTGTGTTCTACATAACACACACGTACACTCACCTGTAGGGCATTCTTTTGCCATTCACCTGTTCTTTCTTTCTCTGCATGGCGACGAATAACCTCCCTAACCTTTTGGCAGCCGTCAACGCAACGTTAACACCATATCTATTCCCTAGTTTCCTAAGCCTGTGCGACATGGTTTGTATGTAGGGAACACTCACGAACCCTCTTGTCAATATTATCGACGCTTCCGCAACCATCTGCGAACTCGAAGAAATAATGAACTTCAAGCGTTCCGAAATAGTCACTACTGCAACTCAGTGGTAACGTGCGTTTCTTAAACACGTAAGCGGGTTAACGCTGACGCTCCTTTTGGGCACAGGACTTTGCGAGAGAGAGAGAGAGAGAGTAGTTCAAGGCACGGCATGGCCATTTTTTTTTAAACTTTAGAGTGCTTGCGCGAAAATTTTAGAAACGGTTTTGATCACCTCGGACAGCATTGCCAACACGCATGGTTATACCGAGACGCCAAGGTATTGTTTGTGCGCACAGGCAATTCTTTAGTGAACCTGAACCACTCACTTTTGACTTTGAAATCTTCAGTTACAGAAGCAATAGCATTGTCAAACTGATCTGCAGAACAAAACACAGAGTAATCGTCTGCATATGAAATGCATATATGTTATGAGTCTTATCACTGTACTTATCACTGCCACTGTACAAACTTTCAGTTAATATTCGACGTTTGTGTTGTGCGTTTACCTGGACTTGTGGCCGTGTCAGCACGCCCACCTTTATCTGACAAATTTTTAGCTAATAGGTCCCATAGAACCTTCCGCTAGGGACTGCTTTATTTATTATCGTGTTGATTGGACATCAACGTTGCTAGCGCTTTTACGTTTCCAAATCTGGCCTCCCCTGATAATTCAATATCCCCTGTTGTGCCGTAGTGTACTGAGGTTAGCGCCTTCTGACTTTCCGCTTAGAAATTTATCCTGTGCTTGCGATAAATATAATCATTAATTATTTCATTCATTCATTCATTCATTCATTCATTCATTCATTCACTCACACAGGTCCTGTTGAACTGGTTCGGAGACAGCAATAACTTAGAAAACCACCTCTTATTTCTGTGCGGCTTGATCTTCGCCATCAGCCTATCGATGTCGCTAACGTTCTTCTGGCTGGAATACGCCCGTCGTACAGCGAACATGTCCTGGCTGCTGACCATGCCACTGGGAATCGCCTTCGCCTTCCATAGCGTCGTGTGGTTGTCCGCAGCTTCATTCTTACTATGGTAGGTGATGAGGTGTCTAGGCTGCCGGTCACTAAGTGTATAACATGTAACGAAGTGCAGGTTTGGATGTTTGTTAGCGCGACCTAAACGCATCTACCAGAGTTAAGAACGTGGATGCTATAACGTAAAGCTATTCCAAACTTTTCTATGCCAATTCTGCAATCAGCCCTCCGCCATTGGTTTTTTGAACCACCCCCACTTCACCTGTCTGCATAAGCATTCGCGGCTAACAAGAGGCGAATCTGCATGTAGGAATGCATACTTAAATGGCATGAAACAAGGTGAGGAGAAAAGTGGACTGATGACTTGCAGCGCAATCTTTGCAGTGAAGGCTTATTGGAAACATGTGCTCATTAAATACACATGTTTGCACAAAAGAAACTGTAAAGGAGAACAGACTGTCAAAATCATTCAGCTGAAGGATTGCGCTGTACGTCATGAATTTGTCCCTACTCGCTTAATGCTCAACTACTGGTTGAGGGCAAGGCAGGCTAAAAACACGCCTCTGCGTCAACTGTATACTTTTTGTTCGTTTCTTCAAGTTTTCAATGAAAATTAACACGTTGTCCTTATGTCAACAGCAGAACCAGAGTCTTGATCGTGAGACATGATTCAAGTATCGAACGAGCAGCCTGTTTTCTGCCCTGATTAAACGAGAGTATAAAGAGGCGGCAGATACCTTTAACATGAGTACCCGCCCGTCTATACCACCATCCTTTGCTTTGTCGCGTGTCTCCTCTTTCGATCTGCGCGTATTACAGCTACGTTTACGGGAACCCGACAAAGGCGGGTCAAATGGGCTTATCGGGTTAAAAACCTGCTGTCGTGTTCATGTAAGCGTTAGCAGCTCGGGCAGAGAGAATGTCGGGGCGACTGGGTTGGGTGAACCTAACTGCAAGAGTTGGGCTTACTCGCCCTACCCGATTGGCAAAATGAATGAAAACGCAGTCGAGTCGCACCGCGTCTGTTCGATTTCTGACTCGACTCTATCGCGTAGAGTACATGCAAAGGAAGCTACAGTCCCTAATTGTTCCTACTTTTTCAGCAGGCCGCTAACGCTTTGCATAGATAAAAATTGTTCAAATAAATCTTCAGCGGCGCTACTCATTTATGTCACGGTCCACATGGAGACGCAGCTTACTTGTCAATATTCTGATCACTCGCAACGAGGAAATAATTTTGAACATAGTGCTGAATGGAAGCCTATCCGTGTGCTAACTAAAACAAGATTATGAATCAATTTAGTAGTGAGAGTACTGCAAAACAACGGTATACTTTAAGGTGTCTACTACAACTTTTGAGTATAAGTCCGACATGTTGCTCAGCATCACTTCTGTTGGTCTTCTTCTTCACATGGCCCGCAACTCAATACTAACCAGTGCGTCTACTTTATAAACAAATCATTTGCTTGTCTTAACGACATCACACATCATCTCTGAAGAGATCGCAAGCCGCAATCAGTTATTTTCGAAATTATGACCGCCTGTGCCGATGTGGCCTGAATATGCCTGCTACCTGTTCCAAGTTTGTTGAGCAAAGCTTCTGGCTTGTTTCTAGAAAATATATGCAAGTTTTGGGGACATGAGGGCACTCGTTGGCCATTCATGACTACAGAAGTTATGCGCAGTGGCTAGAGTACGCTGTCCTGTCGCCTTATCGTAGAGTTAGGACGTCATGCATCCACAGCACATCCTCACCATCCATGTCTTTTCTTTTGTCACTGTTACCCAGGATGTACCCAAAGGCGTTTTGGGCATGGAAAGACCAGACGCTGCTTGCTATATCCCGGGGTCTCGTCAGTTTAGCGACGAGGTCAGATATGGTGGCTGACCAATTGCCGTAGCAGCAAGATGCTGGTTGCCATCACTGCGAGCACCGTGGTCGAAGAAGACGCATTTGCTTTTCCGTATCTTTTAATAAAGGATAGTATTTAATTTTATCGTAAATTGACGCTCGAACTCGTCGGTGCTTTTTCCTGCGTTATTCGTCTTTCGCAGATCTGTCCTATACCTGTCAGGAGCCAATTAGTTATGCCCATAGAAATTTCAGTTTCCCTTTACATCTTGGGAATCTCTAAAACCTTACCGCTGCAGAACCGATTAGGATTTTTCAAATTCTTCAGTGGGTTTTGTCAAGTTTACAGAATATAAACTCGAAGCGAGAACTTTCTACAGAAATGATAGCTACGTGAGCATTGAATATTAGGTGTAGAGCTCACTTGGAAAACAACCATCCAGCCAGTTGAAACAACTTTCCCTGTGAAACATGAAAGAATGAAAGGGATGAACCCACTGCATAATGGCATACTGATTGATACCAAAAGAAAATATCGAGAAGCCTCTGGCCCAGCTAGTTTTACGTAAAAACCTTGCACATATTGTTGCAACTTGCAGCGCAGGTACACTAAGAAGTTTTCCAATTGTCTGTGACAAATTTTAAATATAGTTGGTTTAATCACTGATCTTGCACGGTTGAACCATTTTGGTGTGCACAGCTCTCCATAAAGCAATGCAAGGGGCTATTTAGAATCGAGCTGATATCTTGTTTTAGCAAAGAGCGCGAATCCAGGAAGTAGAACGACACACTATTAAAAGGACAAAGAGAAACGCTATCCGTACAAGCGAGGTTTATTCCATGCCTGCGAGTTTCCATACGTCACCATGGAACAAAAAAAAAACAACGTGCAAAAAGAGAGAAACAAGATACGCTAGACAATGTGCAATTAACTACTCAGAAATAGCCGTGTCATATCGTCTGGGTGGGTTTGTGGCCCGGTTTTACGCAGGTGAACGGTTTCCGTGATAATTACTGCATACAGTTTTAAATGTAGCTGCAGACTGTTTACTGACTCAGTCTTGATTTCCATGAAACAGCACGTCTATAAACTGTAAATGTTTTCTTTAATTACGATTTTTCAAAGAGTTGTCATACAGCGTAGCAGAAGTGCCTATTTATACGTCTGTCCGCAACGACCCGGTATGCCAGATTAAAACACAGTTTGTCTTGTCCCAAAACAATTGGAAAAACAACCTCACCTGTCACAAGGCATGTTTCGAGCCTCACCGCCAGATGCGTACCCGTTTAGAAAACAAGTAGTACTTGCCCCTCAGCCAAGCGTCCGGCTTTCAATGTGTGCTTCGCATGGGACAGGGTCACAAATAGAGCTGTGCTTGTTCAAGAACTGAGCCCATCAAAACGTAAGTATACTTTTGCACAAAGCGGCAACATTTCCCTGCTGTCGCAATGAAACAGTGCAGTCAGGACCCGCACTGTTGAGCACTGTACAAATTGAGCCTAATTTTTCGGTTGCCGTACGCCCAACGGCATGCTTGCGTCACGCGCGTTTTCGACGTTCTCGTAGTTTCAGCTTCGTTATGAATTTGCCATGACGCAAATGCAGTTTTCGTAGGTGCAGCGTTTAAGCCACAAGAAACGGGTGAACTCGCCAACTCTCGGGAGCACCGACGTGACAGTTGGACAGTTATACAATGCCGCTCCCGAAACACTGGTTTAGTGAACGTGCAACAGTCTAGACGCAAATGCTGGAGACGGCAGTCGACGCCCTTTTGACAGGCGCCTACGGCAAGAGCGGTACTCTCGGCCTCTTCCCCTCCATGAAGCTCGCAATGAAACAGCGTTATTAAGCGGCGCCAGTGAATCTGCCCTGTGGCTACCCGGCAAACACGGGCTAATAATAAACCAACATGGGCTCTGAAGCTGAAAGGCCTCCGGGAAGTCCATGCTCCTACTTTTGTAGGCCACTTGGGTTTGTTCTCCACCCAACTGAACGTTATGTACGAGGCAACAAATTTCGCTGGCGCAATATGCAAGTACGCACAGCGCCAACATATGAGGACAAAGGCGATAACAGCTACTGCGTCCCACCTTCGTTCTCGCCTGTTGCCTCGTTCTGTTCACGTTCTATATGCGTGAATTTCATCTCAAAAGAACTGTTTAGTTTGAAGTCGAATTCTTTTTCAGGTTACCATAAACGCCAACACGTTGTATAACCAACGCAATGCGACGGTGGTTGTGGCGGGGGTGCATGCAGCTGGCTTCAGCCTGACAATCGAGGTCGGCGTCTACTTCGCCTGCAGGCCACCTGTATTGTCACAAGGCATGTCACAAACGTTGAACAAAGTGATTTCACTTGATATTGGAAGCGGAAGATGGTACATGCCCTCGTAAGTAGTGACCGGTTTGCCCTGAAAATACCATTAGCACGAGTTTCTTACGGCTTTTGTTTTCACACACGAAACGCTTTCCGTTCAGCGCAGTAGTGCTGGTACGACGGAATAAAGTGCTCGTATACTGCCTCGTTGCATAAGTTACCTCGCCTTCCTTATGCTAGTGTTTGTTGTTTTACAGTTGTAGATTAACACGGACAAAAATTTGTCCGAGTCATAAATATTGAAGTCATAATCGTTGTTTCAAGGGCCCTTCACACCGCGCACTTATTATGTCATGAAAAAACCTGCTTCAATGCAACCGGGCAAGAATATGGCTCGACTTCCTCTGTATCAGTAAATTCTGCCAAATTTTCAGTTTTATAGCGCGCATAAGCGTACATGCTTTGGTACAGCCCTATACGTAGACGCTGTGAGCTATCCACTCTGAAAAGGTAACGCTGCAGAAAGAAGAGTGGCGGGGTGGCTTTACGCGTATGGCAACCGCGATTGGGTCCTTCGTTTGAACCCGGCTTTGGCTTGCGGGGCATTCAGCAATCTACTGTTGAATAAAATAAAAGCAAGTGCACACAATGACGTGGTTGCCTGTGCACTCACGTTTTCTAAAAGGGAATTGAGAACACCGGTGAAACGGGAAGAGAAAGGCCCTGTAGAAATGCAAGGGGCAGCAAGGTTGGCTATAGTTCTTAGTTTCTGAGCATTCTTCTGTAGTAAGACGGTAAGTAGCTCGCAGAGACAGGATGAAGTCATAAACACAAACGCTAGTTTAGCAGGCAGGGGCGTCCGTATAGGTAATGTCAGTATCACTGTGCCAGACAGCTTGACAAGGCAGATGGCACTTGGAAAACAGACACGACATCCGAATCTCCAAGTTGCGGAGAGTGAAATATAGAGCTAGAGGAGAAAAGGCTGTGTTTAAATGAGAGGCCAGAGGCCATGGCGTGCATTAAAATCAAATTTCCCACGACCTCAAGAAGGTTGGCTCCGTCTCATTGTCTCAGTCCTGGACAAATTCTTAAAACACTGCATTAGAGTTTGTGCCGAAGACAAACGAGAGTGCCACACCATGCGCAAGTGTCAAAACGCGCAAACGCTCCACCGTAATTGTTTCCACACCCATGACGGGTAGGGAATATAAGATCGGTTAAACGAAACGGCGTGTAAACAACCGCCACGGCGAGCGTGGTGTAAAAGCGAAGAAGAAAGTTGGTAAGAACGATGTACGCTTCGTCACGTTCGTTACAGAATGTCGTTTCGAGCGTAGCGTTTTCTAGAAATCTCGCCACAGGAAACTCTGGCGCTTGTGTCTACGCGATTGTTACGAGTGTGGATCAGCCAGCATAGCCAGAATTATGGGAAGTAAATTAGTCGTCTAAAGTCCTACCTTTCGGCTTCAAACGGCTTTGTGACTGTGAAAACTGATCATGTCGAACAGAATACGGTGCTATAAATGAAGCAATTTACAATGATCACGCATGCTGGCAGAGACCAATTCCCGTATTCTAGAACGTCCCTCCGGTCAACTCTTTCACCTCCATCCGGGAAAGTGAATTACAGCCCCACACCTCGACAGAAGTTGTCATCGCGTTTCAATGACATTCCACGGCAATCCTTGAGGAGGTGTCGAGGAGTGTGACAGGGGTGTCGCTTCGGTCAACTCGATTGAAGGGAGGAATGGGTTTGAGCCTAGGATTGTGGGAGAATACGGAGGTAATTATTTTGCTGCGTTTAGAATACTATGAGTGCCTAGAAAGTTCGAACGATAAAGCGTCAAAAGATAACGTCACAAGAACGCGGGAAGCCAGAAGCAAGATTAGACCCATCAATGTACGAACCATCATTCCCAATGTGACAAGAGTTATCGCAGCGCAAGAGTTTCCTCTAGTGATTATTCGTAGGAAACTCCATGGTTGCGAGACGCGAGAATAGCAGACAAAGGTTCTAGGTAGGCACAACAGCAGCCTGGCTAGGTTGGCTTTGCGGGCATTTTTAATAAGGAAAAAAAAAACTACTGGCATGAGCGGGTCATCGAAAAGCTTGCACACTTCCGACTATGAATTCATGAATGCGGAGCGATTCTTTATGAGGCAGTTCATGCGCGGTGAGGCCATGTTTAGACGCGGCGAATCGCTAGAAATAGCAGCTACATGTATCAGCCGGCGGTGTGCTGGCATTAAACAGATGATAGATTTCGCTCGTGCTTATCTGTTTTGTGTTTGTCCCCGCCAATCGTTATTCACAAACATACAAACACGCCAGTCAGTCAGTACTAGACCATAATTTGACTCGAAGAAAACGAGCAGAATTCACGAAACGCTTGACCCGCGTGTGGCAGAGCTCGAGTAAACCTGAAGCTGCTGAGTCTGCAAGCGAGTTAGTTTTTCAATGAGAAATAATTGAATCGTGGTAGTTCAGACGAGGTATTGTAATATTGGGGTGCCCAAGATAATAATAAGCTTAAATGGAAATTAGAAAGTATCAAGGTTCTGGTGCGCTATGTTCTGAGAAGTGATATGCATGACTGCAACACAATAGGCTTCGTTATATTTATTTTCTCTCTGAAGGGCTTCTGGGTTGCCTGTGAAAACTGTTACTACGTATGTGCGTGTTTGTGCCCAATCTGTGTGTGTGTCATGTCACTTTTCGTCCGGCATCTGAAGTGGCAAGCCACGCTGTCACCTGCAATTTAGCGTTAATATATATATATATATATATATATATATATATATATATATATATATATATATATATATATATATATATTGTAGGATATTTCTTGGTAATCATCGAATACAGGCATGGTGTTGGAAAGCGAACAGAAAGACTAGCTCATCCTTTAGTACCCACCAACTGTCGCCAACTGTCGCTCGACGCGGACGCAAGCAGAATCGACAAACAAGAGCTTGTCCCCAGCTGTCGCGCGTAGTGCCAGCACGAATACAGGTGGCACATAGGAGTAACACAATGACGTTGGACAAACAAGAGCACTTTCTTCGTTCGATACACTTTTCATGTACGTAGGAACAAAAAGGAAGCCTGACAGGTACGACAAATGGGGTGTGGTACAGGGAAGGATAGCAGAAACACAAGTGGCAAGCAAAGGTAAGGGAAGTGTGCAAAGTAAATAATACTGAGAAGGAAACGACAGGACCAAGTGTCACGCCAGAATAAAATGTACCCTTACTGTAATGCGTTCGCGGGAGCCTGGACCAACAAGTTGAGCGTGCGCAGACACGAGAAGGAAAAGGTCAAATGTCAATCGACGAGATGGTAACGGGTCTTTCGCGCGCCTTGACATGTGCTCATGCATTATACTTACATGATCATTGTTTCTTTTTTTTGCGCTATGTGCACGTGTCAGTTCGATTTCTCTTCTACCTTTGTCTTTCGTACTACACGTGTGATCTTTACAACGCGGGAATTTTGCTGCGCTTAGGATGCTTACCTGTCTTGCACTCGTTAAAGATTTCCATTGTTTTCTTTTGTTTCACCTAATACAGCGACCTTCAACTGAGCGAGGTTGCGTAATTCAAAACACATTGCAATGTCGTTTGAAGCAAAGAACACTCTCATAGACAGTGAGGACGAAACCACGTGGCACACTTTCCATGCTGCTGATGACCGTATTTTCTGCTGAAAACTTTTTTTTGCAATGTGCATTCAACGAGCTTACGCATAATCCATTCTTTTAGAGGTTTGCATTACCTCAAAGATCATGGTCTATGGTTCTCACGTGAGGAATGGACAATATTTCTAGTAAATGACGGGGTCAATGGCTTCCTTGAAATGGGTGGAACTAGACTGGTGCACGGTGTCCGCAGGGAAACACTTTCAATCTTGCGAGTTTCGCGCGAAGTGGAAACGAGTAAGTAATTACTCTAGACTATATTGTTTGCTTTAGCAGAAGTATCATGGTGACATGGTCTTCAAGTGAAAGTTACCTCACTTCGCTGCAAAACGTTGACGTTGTATAATAATGGGACAAGGGATGGAGAGTCGTAAACAGAAAACTTAGCCCTTGTGCGGTGAGCAGGCAGGCGTTGTGCCTCTTCACGCTTGAAGCTGTCGGGTCATTGATGTCATTTGTGCCTCTATTTTACTCTTCTTTACTAAATAAAACCTTAAATAGGGTCACATACTCTGTTCTCTGCAAGCGAAAACCTCCCTTTCGAATTATGGTGCAGCGCTGGTCAGCGGGACTCTGCTCGGAAGTTATCGCGACTGTGAAATTCGTTTGGCTTATAATTCCATTCCGACATTTGTGCGATTGTTTTTGTTGTTGCTTTTCGTCTTGCTCTGCGTTGGAGAACTACAGGCGCTAACAGTATTAGCAGTCGCCGAAGTGCCATAAGTGTCACGAAATTTAGGAGCGAGCTGAAGTAAGCCCCAGTTGATGTACAACACAGAGAAAGAAAAGACTCGAGATTCCATTCCAACAATTAGTTCTTGTATTTTTTTTTTCGTAAATGCTCGAAATATTCATTCCTTCAGTGTCTCTGTATTGGGCTTCAGCCACAGGAACGTATCCAGCACCTCTTCACATGACCTCTGTGACACGAGGGGAAAGGCGGTTTAATTTAAAGCATATTTGGACGCTTCACAACATTTCCAATTGAATTAAATCTCACTTTATTGTATCTAAAGTTGCTGCCCTTTTGAATATCATATGTTTCCTTCCGCACACACAACAAGAGACTTCCTAAATATTGTTTATTTTATTAGTAGTAGTAATATATTTAACTCTACCTCGCGTTACTGTCTCTTTTGTGCTTTACCTCCTCTCTTCTGCCTAACCGCCAGTTTCTTGGCCAATCGCCCACAGTGGGTAAGTGCCGTATTAAAAGGGGAGAGAAATCGTGCAAGAGGCCGTAACCTAGAGTCGCACGAGCTACTGACTGAAGAGAAGAAAGACGTCATAATCCTACTGCAGTCGTCGAAGGCCCTGTACCTGTAAGTCATTACGATTCCAGCACATTTTAATCGCGGTGTAAGGCTTAATTTCATGTTTCGGACGAAAGTTTCGTTGTTATGTGAATGGGCTTGTCCTTAAACTTGGTAGGACTCCTACCTGCGATGACTGAAATGACGTGGCGCTGTGGCGGCATGTTGCCGAGTGCAAGGTCGCTGCTTCAATTCTCGACCATTCCTATTGGGATGAACGAGAAAAACGCTTGTAGGCTTATATTTAACTGCGCATCAAAGACAACCTCAAGTCTCCAAAACTAGTCCCCCTGAGGGCAGCAGTGATATCAAACATTTGTTTCTTGCCGGTGCTTTAAACCCAAATAGCTCCCGTTCCCACTTTGTTCATTTTACAGTGAAACTCTTTATGGCTAGCGTGCCATGCATTTTTCCTCTGCGAGTGCCAAAACCGTGGGCCGAAATACCGGGCCGACCCGCGGCGGAGGTGAAGCAAGGTTCAAGCACTCCGCCAGCTTGCGAAAATAAGTCTAACATCTTGGTTCCAAGTAGAACCCGTATCAGATATTACGCTGATAAGAACAGATACCACACTTTAACCCGCGTCGGCCATGTCTACGTTCGCACCGTCCTCTCTTTGTCGGCGTTCCAAGCGCTTGCGTATATATCTACTTTCCTTTCGTTCCGCTCTCCCGTGGCGGCGCTCTTGTCTAAACATCACTAAAACCCCTGAATCAAAAACTAACGACTTCATCGGAACTTTGCCGCTTTCTCTCTCGCCTGCCACGCCTCCGGAGAGTCGGCCCTCCTATCGGTCGAAGCACCATGGTCACGTGCTAGCTCACGCTTTTTTGGTCCATAGCAGACGCCGGCGCCATTCCCGGGTATCGAAATCAAGCTTCGGTTGGTTCCTGGCAGTGGAGTTTTGGTGGGCAGGGTTTCGCTAGCGCTGGCGCGGTTTACGTATTGCCGCGTTGCCTAGCCTATGTTGTGCTTGTGGGTGCAACAATCAAGGAGGCTAGGGGGAAAGACTTTTCGTTATTCCATCCGCAAGAAGCAACGCGGCTCGCCGAAAGATTTGGCTGCACAGGATCGGCCGGGCAAACTTTGAACACGTGCGGGACCCGAGCCTTTCTGAGGAAAGTGGCCGTTCATCAGAAGTCACTCGTACGTTTTCGGCCGATTTGGTGAGAAGCGCGAGCGCCTGCAGCCTTTCTTCGCTCTAAGTAACGTTCGGCACGGTTGTAGTTGCAAACGTGCACTCGCTGCTACGAAAGCCGTGCTTCATGTTGTATGAGCCTCGTCATTCACTCTTCTGGTTCGACAGGCTACATTATAATGTTGCGCACATTGCTTGGCCCACTCATTTCGTTGTAGTTGAAGCCGTTGCTAGGCTCAGACACGAAAGCTGCGCTTCATATATTAGTTTGACCAACCGTTCAGTGACACGTATTGCATAGTGAAGTGACACGCATTGCTAGACGTATTTTTGTTTGTTTGAGTTGGACTCCGCTGACGAACTCGAGACTAAAACAGCGATTCTCATCGTTTGAGGCCACGCTGTTCATGCTACTCGCGGTGCAGGTCTAGCTTTTACGTAGCGCACATTGGTACATGTATTTGTATTCGCGAGGTTGTTACGTAAGTCGGCAGTTACTGTGTCTATAGGCACAGTAACGGCAGGTATGTCTTGAGTGTGCCATATCTGTGCGCATAATAAATCAGAATGCAGACATCCGCTAAACACAGCCGAAATTATATTGGGTAAAAAAATATCGTGCACATCTAAGCTGCACATCTAAGCTGGTCTGTTAGGTTGCACAACCCCAAAAACGCTTCATTGTTACACTGTTCTGTGCCCGTCGAGGTAGTTTTGCGGCTATGGCATTGCTAGAGGTCGCGGATTGGATCCCAACCGCGGCAGCCGCATTTTGACGGGGGCGAAATAGAAAACGCTCGTGCACTTAGATTTAGGCACACGTTAAAAAACGCCATGGTGCCGAAATTAATCGGGAGTCCGCCACTACAGCGTGCCTCATAATCCGATTGTAGTTTCGGCACAATCGTACAGCCCCATAATCTAATTTAAGTTTAATACTTCCGCCATGATGCGATGTGCCATGTGAGGCAATGACAATGCTCAACCCTCTCAGAGGTTATGAAATATCGCGCACAACAACGCGTCAAGTGAACACCTCGCCCTCTATGTTCTGTTTACTACGCAGACAATCAGCAGTGGTGCACGCAAGGTAACGTTTCACATCAACTCACCACTCTCGTGTATACTAAACGTTGAAAAAATTAAGCTTTCGCCTTTAACATCATCGCTATTCGTCGCCAATCAAAGTGACCAGCACAGAATGTTCGCTTACATCGATTCTCACAGTGCGTGGGATCTGCATAATTTTTTATGTTAGATTTTTTCAGACTCAAATATTAAAGTGCGGAACGATAACGAGAGATCGGCCCACGCAAGAGGCCGAGTTTCTACCAGAAAGCTCGCCTTCGCGCATAGCGTCGGCGTCAGCGTTTCCCGGTAAACATTACGGTTACACATGCTGCAGTTGCCGGGAAGCGTGAAAAGCAGTCAGGAATCATTGATTGCTATCAGCGTTCCACTCTAAAATGCGAAGCTTGAGCGTCCTCCAAATTTTTTCCTACTCGCCTGTGCAGATGAACATGGATCAGAGCAACTCCGAGAACACGACGCCGCCGCCTACGGCCAGCGGCGTGACTGATCAGCCCACGACGCTTGCCGGTTTGACTCGAAACCCGTCTACGGCCTCGACTTTTCCTTTGTTGACTGCTCTTTTGGATTCGGAATCGGCTGTGGACGTGGCCTCGACAATGACTCCGCCTCAGTGTCCGGCTTCGGTGGCCGCCGCGCATGAGAATCCGGCTGCGCATCCATTTGCGGCTCTGGCTACAACGACGGATTCGGCAGCGCACGTCGCTTCGTCTACTGCGGCTGAAGTTATGGCCGTGCCCTCAACCACTGCCAGTGCCGCTGCTGCTGCTGCTGCCGCCGAACCTATCAACGAAAATGTTTCTACGATCTTCAGATGGAACACAAGTTGGGGTAAGATTGAAGGGCGACAATGTACTACCCGCACGTTCCAGCACCTTCGTGTAACATTCTAGTAATTACAGAGGCACGGAAAGTAGCAGAAGTTGTTCTGGTAAACTCGCTTTCAAATATATTCTTTCGTTAACTTAGCGGAGTAGGCCTAAATATACTTGATAAAATGAAGGCCATCCTGTTTTCATAAAACCTGAGCGGGCCGGTATATCATTGTGACGTCACAGGTTCCAAATCATTTCCTCTTATACGGGCCATTATCGTTTAGTAAGAAATGTCCAAAATTTGCTAACTTCAGTCTTTGGATCGCTTTGAATATAATGTAGTCCATCTTCGTAGATAAAAAGGGTAACTATGAATCCGAGGAGACACCGGAAAAATCTGTGACGTCATGACAAGGTGTGGAAACTTCACGGCGGCGTCGCCACCAGTCGTCCGTTCTTGCGTATTTTCTGGCTTGCCAAGCCTTTTCGCAAGGTATGAGAGGCTTCTTTCGTATCGTAGAAGGCAATATACCAATACAGCTCAAATAATGCTTGCTTTAGTTTCAGTTTGAATATTGAAAACAATGTAGAGACGAGGTCAGTCTACCTAATAAAGCCACTTTATACAGACTCTCCCACACGTGTGTGACATTTCGAGCCTTCACGCCAGTCCACCCAACTGGCGCACATGCAATGTCACTACCAGCTATCATTTGACAATGTAGCGCTAAATCTGACTGAAAATGGTCTCAAGCAATGCTGCAAAATGTGTTTCATTGCAAGTTCAGCTGTCGTTCTTTTTTTATAATTTTGTTCAGTTATTTCTGATGACACATTACGTATCTGAAATACCTACGGTAGCAATGCTCCCCGTTCGTGCCAAAATAGCAGGAATACTAATTGGAGGTGCATAGTGAAAAGTAACACCTTCTTGAATGATGTCTTACTCCAAGAATCTTTCTTTTTTTATTTACCTCAGCACACTTGGAGCGCCAAGAAGCGGCTACGAGGCAAGCGCCAATAAGACAACGTCCCCCGCAAGGGCCTCTGGGTAAGTCGAACATTTAACCGGAGAACCACGCAACTAAGGTGAGAAAGTTACACCCTACACGTAATGCGATATTTCATCGAAGACAATTTATACAGCGTCGCTCACCACTAGCTGCTTTACACATGCTGACAATGTGATTGTTCAAAAATGTGGATGTTTTAAATCCAATACGGGTATACGAAAAACACGGACTCGATATGTAAGATCCAGCGCACAATAATCTCCTGCTTTCAAGAACAAGTACGAAACAAGTAAGAAGTACACCGCCAAAACTCTGAATTAAGAATATCTTTATTGGGCCAACTCGCACCTTGAAAGACAAGCAAAAGTCAAGTATTCACAGAGATAGTGGCCTGCATGGTCGTCGGTCGTCGAAATATGCACTGACGAATCAGGTCTACTCGCTGAGGTTTATAGACCAGTGACTAGGTCATCGTGCTGCTAAGACTGAGGCCATGCGCTCGATCCCGGCCGCGGTGGTCGCACCTCAACGAGGGTGAAATCTAAGAACGCTTCTGTACTTGTATTTCTCTGCATGTTACAAAACCCCCAGATGGTAAAATTTATCCGAATGCACGCATGACAATGTGGCTTATCGCCTTCAACACGCGATATATCTGTGGGATGTTAGTCCAAACGAATATAGCGTGTAACTTGGCGCAGTCGGCGTCAAAAACTTAACGTAGAGCAATATCTGACAAAACGATGAACTTTCCGGAAGTTTGTGACCGCGTAGTCAGCAAATCTTTTGCGACACTTATTCATGGATACTGCAGTGCACACTCCGAATACCTGCAGGCTGCGTGGTCGAGCTGCGGAAATATTTAGCCTTTTCTCGGATACCGCAGTCTGTAAACATTTGACTCCGACTGTACCTATAGTTACCTTACGTACACTACATCAACCAGCTAATAAACCACATGCATGCGTCCTGTTTGTTGTTGGTTTCCTTATTTCTTTTTGAAAGACAGTTTCTAATAATCGTGATACCGTGCGTATGGCTGTAACCGAGTAATCGTAGCATTAAATCGAGTTCTCGAATCAAAAGCATTTGCTTCGACTCGAAGCGTTCGATTCGTACTCGAATTTTGAAATTTCATGAGCACCTAGTCGTGAAGGTTGCTGTATCCAGTGCAGGGCCGCATTGATGTTTCAACAAATGGGCCGTCTGTGCTGTAAGGCGGTTTCTATTGTGACAAGCAAGAAACTTACTGGTAAACTTCGAATGCTTGTGACTAGAAACTGATAACTAGTCACTCTCGTGTCTTAATATGCGTACAAAACTGAACGCGTACCGCATGTCAAACTAAATATAATGGCGCTTCTATATTGCCCATTTACTTGGAAATGGTTAGAAAGGCTTAGTTGTTATCAGACCTCGCAATAAAAATAACCTAAACGAATGCATGTTTGCCGTCGTCATCAACAATGCTTGTAGCTCTAATGAACATGGTGTCCTTATATGAGGGCGGATATAGGTTAGCACCAAAGCTAAGGACATAGGTAGCTTTAGGTGACACTTGCCGCATTCTCCAAAAATAGCCTCGCTAAAAGAAAGAGACATTCGCTTTCGTGACCTCGCCCCTTTCCTCACCAGGCGATGACCGAAACGCCCGTGTCGTGCGAGAAACGTACTACGCCAAGGCTTACCCGTGCGACATCTGTCGCTACCACTTTGACGTCCACCTAGACCGACGGGAGGTATGGAAACATATATGATCATCATTATCACCACCATCCTTATCATCTTTATTATTATAATCAGCCTATTTCTGTGTCCACTGCAGTACGAATGCCTCTCCGAACGATTTTCCATTAGAAAACATAGCAGAGGTTGGATTGCGCAACATTTTTACGAGACACACAGAAGAGACACACACCACAGAGCGCTTAGTCAGCAAATCTTTTGCGACACTTATTCAAGGATACTGCAGTGCACACTTCCGAATACCTGCAGGCGCTCTGTGGTGTGTGTCTCTTCTGTGTGTCTCGTAAAAATGTTGCGCAATCCAACCTCTAATATGCTATACCAACACGCCCAGTCGTCAACCTTGGCAAGAAAACATAGATCGTCATCGATCGTCATCATCATCAGCCTATTTATTTTATGTCCACTTTCCAGGAAGCAGCCCACAACCATCGATCCACATTTACCCCTGTCAACATTTCAAATACCTGTCGAATACTTCCAAACCCTTCGTGACTGCGAGATTATTCTGTAATTACGCGTTCGCTTTTAAGCACCACCTAAACCAAACGCCATGCGAATACACATGCCTAATTTGCCTCTTTAGTGCGATCTCACGGAGTGGAGCTAATGCTGCTCACGGATTTCAATAGTTTTTTACATCAGTGGTCATTGAAATCGAGCGTGCGACTACGCTATAACTTTTTCGAAAATCGATCTACATTTCCGAAAGGAACATCGTAAATCAGCTTAGAAAATACGGGTCAAGCTTGTTTTCTTGATATTAAGAGCCATAACGGAGCACTTATCACGTTCCTTCGACGTCAATGAAATCATGTTTTCATCGTTTATTAGGATCATATGTATTACCGGAACATACAGCAAGTCAGTTATTTCGTTTATTTTTTATTCAATCTTATCTCCCGCACGCCCACACCATGACACATCTTACTCCCATTTCTTGCACGAACGGCCAACGATCTTCCTACGTTGGTCGTCCAGCAAAGCAATCGAGAACAGTTTTAGAGAACCATTGAATCATTATTGCACTAACCTTATATACCCACCCCTCACGTAAGACACTATTCTATGGGGTCCTTGAGGTATTCCCTGTAAAACATAGATGAAATCATTTTTTTATGAAAGAGCAATTAGCTCGCCCAATGCATCACTCTCAAGAACTGGTACGCAAATTTCTAAATAGCATTGCCACCAGCCTATCAACTTCTTTCTCTCTGTCTTTCATTCATTCATTCATTGGCACAGGCCTTGGTGAACTGGTTCAGGGACAGCGACAACCTGGACTACCACGTGTTGTTTCTGTTGAGCGTGCTGTTCGCCACCGGCCTGTCGATGTCCCTCACGTTCGCCTGGCTCGAAGCCTCCCAATGGATGGCCAACTGGCCCCTGTGGCTGACTGTGCCGCTGGGGATCGCCTTGGCCGTGCACAGCTGCGTGTGGGCATGCGTGGCTCTATACTGCCTTTGGTAGGTAATGAGCGTGCGACATTGTGTGTTCTGGAGTTCCACAACGTGAATCGAAATGCGCGTTCCCACTCTCGTTAGTACGACGGGGTTACAGTCAACAGGGTCGCGAAGAACAAATTTGAACAGCGTAATATTCATTTTGTTTCATGGCGTTAATTAATTAATTAATTAATTAATTCAGTAATTGCGCACACGAAAAGCAGCGTAGCAGTCATGTAATTTCATTAGGTCAGAGGACATTCTTAGGTGTGCTAGCACCTGCTTAGGCATGCCATCTCAGTTCAACGCAGCAAGGACATGCGAACCCGAACTCAGGAGATGAACACAGGCCATGAAGAAGTAAGCCGTACTGCATGTTGGCACGCCAGAGCCGTATTTCTGGTTACAAAAATAGGATTCAGGGGTCAAACTATAAGCCTGTGCCCGTAAAACAAGGGGGTTGTTAACCAGGTGTAGAAACAGGTAACGCAAACAGCCGATGACAGGCGGCTACGACGTTGAAATCCATGAAAATAAAGGCGACAATATTCTCCAGCTCGCCGCTTGTGCATATATATGAAAGGCCGCTACGGCGCCGAAATCCGCTGGTACTAAAGGTGACAATATTTTTCCAGCTCGCCGCTTGTGCATCTATATGAGGGACATCATATGTAACACATTCTCACAACCGTAGCAGCTTGTCCATCCTCACTGTACTACGAACGGTTGGCCTATTATCCAATCTATGCGGAGGACATTATGTGCAGCACCTTCTCAGTGCCCGTTACACTGCGTTCGTCATCACTCTCCACGCAGGCAGTACCCCAAGGCGTTCTGGAGATGGAAGAACCAGACGCTGCCGCTGGTCGCCCAGCATTTCCTCCGCATGACCACGACGTCCGATCCGGCGGCTGACCAAATGCCGTAGCATGCCGCCTGAGGTCGTGCGTCATTGGAAGACGCAGTGACTGGAGAATGAGCACTAACTCCCGCGTATCTAATAAATGCTTACTGTTACGTAATGCTCGGCTTAGTCGGTGCTTTTTTCTTCACCATTCGTTTTTCATGGATCTGTTCCATGTTGAATTTAATTGATGTATCGCGGTAAGAAAGAGCATGAATTACGAACGCACGGCACGTCGTTGAAAGGATGAAGATAATATCCATACTTATAACTGCAGTTTATTCAGAATGGAGCATGCGTCGCGCGGGAGAGACACCGAAAATCCCGCGCTAAACGTGATCAATCCTGGTGATCATCGACTGGCCGACACCACGTCGTCTAGATGTTCATTGGCGTGTGTAATTTTATAGGTATGCGTCGTAAGTACAATACGTCATACGACGTCATACGTCGTATTATATGTGCATACGTCATAATGCTACGGAAAAGAAAGAAACAAGTGCAGTGAGTGCGACAAAGCAACCACTGAAATTGCGCAGCGGCAGCCGTATTATCAGGGTAAAATAATTTACACCCTTAAAGGCGAATAAGGGTGTCAGTTTGATTATAACTGACACCCTTACATCTTTCTTGGGTGTAAGGGTGTGAATTGTAGTCTAATTAATAACCTGGGAATAGGACATGTCCCATCTCGCGCCGAAACCGCTAGACCAGAGTGCATCGGGCGCTAGATTGGCCGGCCGCGCGCGTCGAACCAGGTTCGCTGGAGAGAGCGTGCTGAGTTTGCGCCTTCGCCAAGCGGGAAAAAAAAAAGCGCTCGCAAGCCACGCACTTGTGCGCATGCGCTGAGGTAACAGCTCATCGCCGAGCTGCTTCAGGCCACGCTCAACGCACCGAGTTACAAAGGGGGCAAAATTTTGGTGATACCGGCGTCGCTGGCGTGACTTTTCCGACTTTGCTGGGCCGGTATGTTGTAGCGATGCCTTTCCCGATTCTATGCTTTTTCAGGCTTTTCGCACTTGGCCAGTGGTCAGAGCGACGGTCTGCCCACATTATCAACGGGATCAGGGGGCCGTGTGTGGTGGATGATAAGAATTCATTGTAATCCGTCATGCGGTCCTTGGTTCCGAACCACGTCGGACGGTCTGTCGCCGGGGCGCGGTTGGGTAGCGCTCGCGCCGCTGCGTGTGCCGTCTCATTGTGGTTCTCACTGCGTTCCGACGCGTCGCCCGCGTGCGCGGGGAACCACTTGAGTCGTACTTTTCGTTCTTGTAGTTTGACCGCTCGCAGTACGCGCTCAGCCTCCCTGCAGATTTGGCTACACGTGGACGACGAGGCTATTTTGTCACGCGCGAAAAACTTCCCTCTCATAAAGATGACCGATAGTGCACTCGAGTGCAGCAAATACTGACGCTGAAACAACAGTGATTACGCTGCTCTTGACGCTCCCTCCAAGGATGCTATCTTCGATTAGGAATACGCCGAAGTTTGCTGCTTCCACGATTGATAAGCTCGTCGACAGGCTCGACGCCCTCACTAAGGAAGTGCTACGGGTGCGTATCGTAAATTGTGTTGCGGTTTGGCTTCATGCGGATCAAAGCTAGGAAATGCTGGCTTCCAATTATTTCAATTTCATACGCGTCGGTATTGTCGGTTGGCTTCGCGAGGGACAGAGGTCCCAGTGCCACGCGTACTAGCGCGAGCGGTGAGTGCCAACTGAAGATGGTTACCTCCAGCAACAGACAGTGGATACCGAGCCAACAGCGCACGCCCTACTCTGTAGACCAAGGTCCATGGTGACTCAACCTTCTGGACTTCTAGGAAGATGACCTCACTTTCCTCACGCATTGCCGTCGATCAAACTGTGGCATCGGGCGTGAGTAGCTGCGATCGACTCTGGTTGTCAGGCGTCTAGAATGTAAGGCTTCGTTTCTGCCTCGGTACAGCCAATTGACAAAGTGCGACTAAAATGTTGCACTGCTGACGCAGTTCTTTGCAGGATGGTCCATATGGTGCGCCGATCTGAATATTAGGCACGATAGCTATGAAACCTTTAGTGTGTTTTACCTGCTGGAGGCAGCAAACATTATTACGAGAGCGTGTGGCCTGCTGGCTGTACCGTATGACATTTTTTGGCGTCATGAGGACCAAAGCTAACACAGAAATCAACAAGCAAGTTGGAGCACTTGCTGCTCTGCTTGACGTAAGAACTTATGCAGTAACCTTCATAAATTCCTTGTAATCGGGAAACTGTCTAGCTTCAATGCAGTCTAATGGACTCATTTGGTCACTGAAATTTATCGTGGAACGCCATCACGTTAACGTTAAATTACGAATTTGAAAAATTGAAAAACAACGCAATTGTTAGTAAATGCGCAATGCATTTCAGAGTTCAGGAGTTACCCTTGGACGACGAAAATGTATTGTCAACGTTAAAAAAGGTGATTTGTAAAGCCAATACACAACTGTCTAACATTTACCCTCTTTTTCAATGCCAAGCAAATAAGTTTTCTAATACAGCCCTCAACGTTCTCGGGCGATTTTCTCACTAACGTTCATTTTTTCATCGTGAGGGACAACGCGCACCAACCGTTGCGACAGCGCGCATGACATTGGCCCTTCACTGCAATTAGCCTTCGTAATAGGGCGACATCCAACAACGAGGGGACCTTAATATTTGTAAACGGTATCCTGCAGCCTCTACATACATTTTGAAGTATTTGCTGCGCAAGGTCTTCTTTCCCTTCACCTTTTCATAAGGGTTCAAGCAGATAATTAGGTGGTGGCTTCACGACGCGATAGCGACGATGGCTTAAGGAACACGAAGAGAACATTTTCGATTTCAAATAAACTTCCAACTGTCTGGAACAATCTGCAGAATTCTGATAAGCGTTACAGCTGCCTAAATACGCTGTGATAGTGGTTTCGATGAAGCAGTTTTCTGTTTTAGTACCCAGACTGCGTACGCGTCCCAACGTATCAATGTATCAACGCGTCAATTCATGGATGCGTCATGATTCACAGACTTGCTTCGTTTCTGCGATCGCTGTGGCTTCGCCGCGTGAACGCAGTCACACATAAAATTCGCAGCGCCCTCATTTATTTTTATATTTTTCTGTGATGTCACGACTTCAACTTTCGCTCTGTGATGACGTCACGATAATATCGATGACACCATGTGGGCCTTTCAATACCAACATTTAGTTTCACATCGTCAGCCAATTTTGCTCTCTTGAAGTCAAGATAATATCATGTCGTGGTATTGCCTCGTCTTGACGTCACTTTGGCATCAAATTAAATTGCACGTTTCCTGACCTTCAAGCTCGCTAGGGTCAGCCTTTTACGTACGAAAAACGTGTTGTAGTCTCTCACCAACTTCTAAAATAAGTGTAAACGCTCCTATAATGGAAATGAGGCACGTGAGGGCGGAGCAAAGCAAGTTTAGAGCTCTTGAACTGCTGTCGCACTCACAAGCTCACTCCGATCTGTGTGCGCAGTCTGCAAGGAACTGGACTCGTGACTTTTATTCGGCTGAATCTTGCTGCCGCGAGGTCAATGCCCGGAGCGCCTTTTCGAAGAACGGATGTTTGCTAAACACCGAGAGTGCCTATATATACTCCTCTCTTTCCACGAAGTGATGCAACGGGACGCCGTGCAGAATGCGCTGTCGTTTCGTTTTAGCGAGCAACGCTAACCTTGTAGCTGCATTTCGCTCGAGCGTTATCGACGTAGACATCTCCGAAAGCGTCACCGGTGGTTTGGGTTGAAAGCCTCTAATGGCTTACGATGAGGCAACTGAAATATTGACATCTGCGTTTCATCCTTTCTACGTGCATTACGCGTCAGAGTGTGGCAGAAAGACGTGAAGTGCCGCATAATGGAGCGCATTTTCTGAGGACGTTTGCGAAATAGTGAATCGCTACTGTTAGAGAAATTGCGAGAAAGTTTCAACGCGCGTTCCAATAGCAATTTTTCCGCAGGTTCAGTGCTCCCCATTCTAGGTGAAGGAAAGATATGGGACCGATGAACGTCATTGCCGATTCGAACAAACATGACGGCTCATTTGTTTTTGTTTTTTTAATAGATAAAAAGGGGAGAGTACGATATTCTTATCCTGCTTTCGCAGACGGATGCTACAACCCAGACGTTCAGAAGGCTTCAGAATAGGCTGGCAATTTTTTGCGTAGGCTTCCGTGGTTTAGGTTGATACTGCGGTGTCCTTATTTCGAGGAATATGTAAATTGGGTTCCGTGCCATACCTCTCTGGAATCGTCTTTCGCCCTGACTACCCCGGTGAAAATGAGACAAGTTGAGCTTTTATACAGGTATCACTTGACTTAATATGGCAGACACAAATTGAGCCTAAATGGGAATGACAGTTCAGCGAAAGGCCCATTCACGGGAAGTTGGTATCAGCTAACGCAGAAGAGCAATATGTTCCAACTGTATATCCATTTACCAAGCGTTTCTTTTCTTAAGTATTATGACTTGCTCTCCTACACGCCAACTTTTCTACGCCGTCTTGATTGTTCATCCAACAGTTAAACGTTCTCGCTCGCAGCTTCTTTAGCTACGGTCCCCATATTAGACCTTTAAGCTCGAAGTCTCTCTTTCTTTACCCTTTTTCCTGCTTTCCTTTTCTTTTTTTCAGTGATTCTCTGCCGGCAACACCTGCGGCTCTAATCAGACCATTCAAGCGAGCCTGAAAGTCTGATGCCTTTCCGCAAACTTCGTTTACGCATAAGTGTGCTTCGTTTATACCTGGCGGAAAGCAAGCACCATCCGCAGGTGAGCCCGTGTCATCCACACTAGCCTCCGCTCTGCTCTGCTTTTATGCGCGCTTCATTACAGGACGCTTTGTCGTTCGTTCAACCGTGATCTCTTTCACCGAGGTCCGTGCTCTTTCTTTAATAGCTGCACAAGATCGTTACTGAAGAACAAGGACCTGTGAACGCTGTTCAGCGTCACACGTGTAGACCCGCCATTCAGCACAGTGGTATTAAGCCGCACCCTCCGCAAGCACTTTAAGGGCACACGTCGAAAACAGCAATTTTATTAGCCGAGATAATCATACAGAGCACCCTATGCTTTCCAGAAAGCTCGATATCCAGCATTTTATTAACAAATGTATTATACAACGCGCTTTTTTCAAACATGCGGAAAGCATGCACTGATCTATTAATAAACTAAAGCTTGCTGATCCATCGCTCGTTCCGACCGCCAAAGTAGTAGTTTTAATTATCTGTTCTTGTGCGTCAAAGAGGTTTTTGTTTCATGCACGGTATATGTTGTTATGTGAGATAACGGGACACGAACATCGAGTTGGCCTTAGCGTTGCTGGTGTGCGGGAGTATACATGGTGTCCCCATGGCATAGTAACTAGCCACGTGGCCAAATTGGTTTTACGTTTAAATTTGTGAATCGTGACATTCGGGTGCCAAACATCATGGCGCATGGAGTTTGACGGCCAGATCAATCGCTTTGTCGCAGTGTGCCCAAGCAGCGCTTTTACAAAGCGTTCTCTGGTGACAGTGCCCGCTGTATTGTATATTTCAACACTTACCGTTGCTTTCTGATTTTATTCTGTTTTTGATTTCATTTTATTTCGCTTTGACGCTAATATCTTACCTACCTTCAGTCAATTTCTCGCTAATGTGGAAGCTTGCATGAGACACAGCGATCCGTCTGCGTCTTTCTCCGTCTGGTGTCCCGTCGTGTTCCGCTGTCCCGACTGCCATAGAATCTAATGGGTATGCTCCCGAGTAGCTTAGTGATTTTGACGTCACCGCTTTTATTACGTCAGCCTTATTAATGGAGATTTCGGACCAGTAGCGTAACGTCATGGATTGGAGTGAAAAGGCTTTGTGCTATCTAGGTGGCGTTGCTTAATTCGTTTCTCCAGTACTGGGCTTATGCACCGCTGTAAACCTGATGTTACCGATACACGGGGCCCTATTGGGGCGGAAGCGTTTCCTACCAGCACACGTCTCGGTTAAGACGCATGAACGATATGAAAAGTAGCGTTGGCGTACTTAATCAACCTACTATCACGCGCGACAGCACACACCGTCGCTTGGCTTCCGTGCTGAAGCTGACACGTCGTTAAAATACACACGATGGGAGTCAAAAACGGTGTGTGTACAATCCCGCTACTTTCCGCGTGTTTACCAATCTAAGATTTTGGCTCTACGAGAGTATTTGGACGTTTTCTAATGTCCACTCAAATCTGCCGGCATATACCGATGCTAAAATGTGAGTCTGCGGCGCTGTGCAAACCTACAGAAGAGACATCCTGCAATTCCTCACTCTGGTGGGCTTGCGCGTCTGTCCTTTGCTTTCTGGGATGCTCCTAGGCATTCGAAGCGCCTTGCTCGCTATGCTAATGACACACGCCAATTCAACAAGTGTTACTGATGAAAAGGTTTCACTTTTCTTTTTCTGCCGCAAGTATCGCACTCCTGTCTATAAAGCTGTTCATTTTAGATTCAAGACTGTTTTAACAGCTTCTCGCAGAAATGATATATTCGACACTAAAATTGTATGAATGTGGACTTATTTGGATAACCAAATAGTTTTTTTTTTTCATGGAACCACAGTTCATAGTTTTTCACAGAAACACTATACACTGCGACCGGAAACGTCTCGCACCTGTAGAGCAGTTAAGTGTCGATACGACTTCGTGCAAGACAGTGCCCACTGTTTCTCTCACTCTTGTTAAAAAAAGCTATGCCAAAGTTAACTGTGGCATTTCACAAAAACATCACAAAGAGAAACCAGAATTTTTCTTTATACCACAGTCTTGTCTGTGCGCAGGCGATTCTACCTTCATCAGGAAAGCTGCCCAGTCTTTCAGCCGTGTGTTCTGTAAAACCAAATCGCACATCGCTGAAGAATTTGGTTCTCCATATCCGGTTTCTCCTCTAGGCCCGCCACGGACCCGTGATGCGTGTCACGGGCTGCTGCTGGGACGCGTCCTCCGAGGCACCGCGCAGGCGCAGTAGCTTCCCAGTCTTGGTGACCCACACCGAAGGCGTACGTGTGCTACGACCACGATTCTTCAGCACGAAGGGCAGCGTGCTACCGAGGATGCAGGATATGCAGCAGGCAACAGCCATGAGCAGCATCAGGAGGATCATCTTGGTGTAGGCGCTGCTGGGGTAGCTGTCACGTGTGGTCTCTATGATGACGCTCTCGACAGTATCCGGCGACCTGCGTGACGTTACGCGAGTGACAGGTGCGATTGCTTCTGCAGAATTGAACATGTTTGCTATCGCTTTCGTGTTTGGCAAGTAAGAAAGTTCACGTGATTGAAACGCGATATTGGCACGTCGCGCCACCTGACGACCGACGCCTTTTGCGGCACCGGTGAGCGCCAGGTGATCGCTGAGAGAGGCCGAATGCAGTGACAATGTGAAACATTGTCATTGCATTCGGCTTCTTACTTTTATCTCATGCAGAAATACATCAGCTCGGTGTCCCCAGTTCGCACCTGTGGCGTAAAAATGGCCGGCAGTCATGCGCTCCCTGTATCGCGTTTCAACCGCTGAGTAATGTTTGTTTGTGTGCCTGGTCTTCATGAACAATGTTATTTGCGCAGCGCTTGGAACGAGAACTGATGGACGACTGACACAAGCGTCTTGATCATGAATTGTAACCAACTAGTCCAAACCAGTATTATGCAGGTTTCAGGTTTTCTCGCTCAATACGAACATTTTTTGAGCTCCTGTCGCACGAAAGCTTTGCGATCCGAAGTAGTGTGCTCGAGGATATGAACATTTGATACCGAGAATTCTCCGTAAAAAGCTAATTAGAAAAATTCATAATGCAGTGGGCGACATCGCAAGGCGTCTCCAGTTGCAATAAATTTTACAACCAACAAAAGTTTTGAGGTAAGCACACTGAATCTTGTAAAAGGCGCCTGTTTTTCTACTGACACTTAAAAAAACGTCTTCATGAGGAGTGTGCGAAATTTTAACTGAGCAATTTCGGCCCCCCTTTTCGTGAACTATCGCATACATCCAAGTGAAGCAAACCCCAGAATTCCTTTTAGGTAGCTATGCTGTGCTAACCCACTGGCTTCAATTCGTAAATAGAATTTAGTAATATTTGCTATGGTTAGTTTCGAAGATAATAATAAAAGCATGCTGGCCTCCAAGTGAACTACTGTATGTGTGTGGGTGTGTGTGTTTGTGTGCGTGTGTGTGGGTGTGTGGCCAATCAGCTGCCTGGGCAAGCACGAATGACTCACCTGGTTGGTACGACAGCTCTGTCGCTCGCGACATACTGTGCAGGAAACGCTTCGACAACCGAGTATGCACTGCGGTTCCTTGGCAGATCCGGAAACGGCCTCATCCCAGGGGACAGCCTCGACAGCAGACCGCCTCTAGCGGCTCCCGTGGCATTCCTTTTGACAGCACCAGCCGGGTTTGGGATGACGATCATCTCGAAGATGCTGAGGACCCCTTCCTCAGGCTTGCTCACAGTAGCGTTGATTCCATCTTTCTTCGGCAGCCCTGCACATGGTTTAATGAATGGTAAAATATCGCTTAAACAAAGCACCATAACAGCCATAGTAACGCTCACACGTGTATTAAAAAAAGGTCTTCTGAACAGCTTTCTTATTGAATACAAAGTCTTCTTAGCTGACTTTACGCGGGTTTGACATATCTGGGTATCTTGTAACCAATTGCAGAAAAAAACTACCCTTTATATCTTCCAGAGTGTCGTAGCTAGTCGCAAATGTTCGGAAAATGTAGGTCTCAACAGGACAAGAAGCGATAATTTGTCTCAGGGAAGATAAGATTAACGTGGTGCGCGTAATGCATTAAATGCAGCTGAAAATGAACCGCATTGCACTAAACGCCTGTAAAGGGTGCACCACCGCAAATATAGACGTGCTGAGGCAAAGCCGCGGTGTGGCTCACTTTTGTGGAATGGAGCGAGTTCGCTTGCGCTTGTGCGAGGGAATAGTGTGTGGAAGGCGGGTAAAATATTCTTCAAGACAATAGTGCGTGGTAGAGTAGGTAAAATTAAGTGTAAAGGAGCAATAACGCCATTATAGTAAAGAACTCGTGACATTCCACCACAGAGTGCGTTATCTACGGCATTTGCGCATCTGTCCTCTTGGTCAAAGAAGGAAAGGTCAACCAAGTGTCGATGCTAAAGAAGACAATGTCGATGTATTTGCGCATAAAATACGATACGAATAAGACAGGAAATGAGCGAATAATGAACATGAAAAAGAGACACACAGAATGCAGAGGTACCAACATTACATCATCGAATCATTTGAGCTACCACGTACGTCGATCTTCTCTTGTTTAGTGTCGACACTTGAGTAACCCTTTCTTTCTCTTTTAAGTCTGGACTATAGATTAACACAAGCTCGCTATCTAATCCACGCCGCTGTCATCCTGTATTTCTCAGAATATTACGCCTAATATATTTTGTTGCGTCGCTCGTTGAGGTAGTCCATATTCAAGTTTATGTTATGGCGATGAAGTCGATATCAGCAGGCCATGTAATACTTAGGGCATATAGCCGGTGTTCTGGCTGTTACAGTTAGAATGAGTGCCAAAGAAAGGGTGAAGTGCAGTCGAGAATGACCGAAAACTAGCTGCTGTGATGGAATCGGGAAAGTTGTAGGCATATGGTGTCGGCGGGCGCAATACACGGGTAATTGGAAATCGCTGGTAGAGGGAGGCACTCGTCTTGCAGTGGTGCAAATGTAATTGCCATGACTAATGAAATGGCGGAGATTATCGCGATTACAGCAACTCTGATAGAGTATGCTTTCACAGAATCTTGTATATTGCACTGTCAACACGTGGGGCAGCTTCCGTAGGGCATTTTACCCGTCGAAAAATTCATTCACGTTTAAAACTGTTCGAACGAGTGAGAGTATAGTTCATCGCAAAATGAGCTGCTAAGCGATAAATTTGGCGCTTGCGCGGGTTTCTGTCATTCGACAACATTCGATGAGGCGTTTCACCGTCAGTTGTATGAAGCCTTTTATATATAACTTTACTCGCAGGTAAAATGCATTGCTGAAGCGGCCCTTTTTATGCGTATCTTACTCTTCCCAAGCTGAATTCCCAGGAGTTTTATAAAGTTATGCGGGACATACTACAAGAAATATTGCGGTTCTTCGAGCACTGCCTGCATTTAACAATGCGGCTTTGATGACTCGATGCGAGTGTTCGTTCTTTGCCCCTTGAGAGAAAAAAATTATGGTCACGCCTTCTCATCTTTATCTTCTGACTTTGTTTAGAATGCTACCTTTGTATATTTCTCCTGCACTTGATGGGGTTTTCCAAAGAGTAGCACTTCATATTTGCGACGCGTTAAGTCCATAACTGGGCCCGGCAGCGCAGTTGCCATGGTGGCATCTAACCCTTTCGTCTTCCTTGTGCAGCTTTACTTCGTCCTGCTGTCTTCCGTGGCTGGGGTGCGCACGGACCATCTAGAACACGCCAGCTTCGCGTAGGCCGACCAGACCAGCGCGCAAGCTATCATGGTCGAAGATTTGCACGTGCAGTATGGTTTTCGCGATTCACCATGGAACTGAAGGATACGCCATTCGACAGCGCCTGCGCAGCTACACGGCCAACATGCAGCGCCTCACCAGAACACCTGTATAAAAGGCCTCTCTCCACACTACGGCTTCATTGGATACGGCAGTGCAGTTGCGATGGTGACATCTAACCCTTTCGTCTTCGTTGTACAGGTGAGAAGACATGGTTTATGCTTTCGGTCAAACGACCTGTTTCTAGTAATCCTGTCGTACCCACTGACTCGCCTTTCGATTGATTCGATCGGTTGTATATTGATTTGCATCGACATCACATTGTATTTGAGAGAACTACTATGGTTGTGCGGTGATATATAGAGTCTAACTCAGGACCTGACATAAACCGAATTGCCAAACTTGAGGACATAGCCGCTGATATTGAAGATATTAAAAAGGGACGCCTCGTTCAGATGGATCAAGAGTTAGACGTGTGAGATAAATGAGATAACATACATGAATGTGCGCTTGCAGAGGCTTGGAGAGAGAGCTGAAGACCCAGAAAATCGGAGCTGACGAGGAAACCTATCAGTATATGGCCTCACGTAAACAGAGGGAGAAAGCAGTGAAAGCCTAGAAGTGGCTGTGAACGACAACATAATTAAGAACATTCTTGGTCGTGAACCCGTTGGTATGAGGGCATCCACCGTTTAGGTAGATATTCAAAAAATAAAACCAGAAGAGTCATGTTCAGGCTTCTCGACACTAGACAGAAGACTCAGATATTACGAAAAGCTACAAGCTCAAAGGTTTGTCTATTGGAGAGGATTTCAGCCGCAAAATTCAGCAGACTAGAAAGAAACTCTGGGATAGTGCAAAACCCAACCGGGAAAAACACCAGAATGTATCTTTATCATATGATAAGCTCTACTTTAATAATCGCGTATTTGTTTCGGATCACGAAAAAATGAGAGGGTGTTACTAGAAAAGGACATAGAAAGAAATCGTCCATCAACCCCAAGTCAAACAAACATGAGACCCTAACAAAGAAACTTGAGACCCTAACAGTGCTTAAGATAAATGCGAGAAGTATAGTAAACAAAATGTAACTCCTGGAAGGACTGTTACTAGAACAGGATCGCGATATGGTGGCCATCACTGAAGCCTGGCTATCACTGAAGCCGCCAGGTTACTCTGTTATTCGTAAAGATAGGCTGTGTCGTAGTGGTCGCGTGGTCCTGCTTCTTAAGAATGATATTCCATTCGTTCCACTCACTGAAGTTTCCAACGCGGAGGCTGTATTTTGTAAAATATTGTAGAGTGACACCGGTATATTTGTTAGTTGCGTCTATCAAAATCCTACTAGTGGATCCGAAGGCGTGCTTGCCTTGCAGGAGTATATGCAGTTCCACGTTCGTACCAGCGGAGTGATCCTCATGGGGGACTTCAATTTACCAGACCTGAACTGGAGTACCATGCACTACACTACAGCCACATCCGCACCACTTACGGATCTAATGCTAAATTTCAACCTCTACCAGGTAGTCGACCAGCGAATTCGCTCACAAGGCTCTACGATTAGCATACTTGATCTTATACTCATAAGTGACCATTTCCCAAATTACCCAATTGAGATGGCAATAGTCGGTGGTATATCTGACCACGACATACCTAAATATTAGCTCTTGCTAGAAGGCAACGTACAGAAGCTGAACCTGCAGCTGGCTGTGCTTGATTTTCGTAGAGTAGCTCATGACCGTATTCTTCCTCACCTGGCACACGAGTTTGATGTTTTTCTCCAAGTAGCTTCAGAAACGTGTTGTTAAGTCAACACTTTGTGGCATCAATTTAAGTCCATCGTGCTACACTGCACCACAAACTCCATCCCGATGAAACGTCACAAACCACAAAATAAAAACCCGCGGATACAGCGTGAGGTCCTGCAAGCGAAGCGTAATGTAAAAAGACTTAGACGTAATAGTTCTACGGAAACCCCGCAAGGTAGAGAAAAGTAATTAATGAAGGGAAAATCCATCCAATCATAGCAAGAAAAGCCTCGCAGCGGCGAGGCTTTTCTTTCCCCACATTCCCCAACTTCGTTACCAACAAGCCACACAGGTTTCGGAAATATTTCGCCCGTGCTCAGGTGTGTCACCTGAACGGTCTCTAGAAAATAAAACGACTCGAGCGAACACATTCAACAACTTTTTCTTTTCAGTTTTCATTTCAAATAATGGCTTACTTCCCTACCTACCCTGTCCGCCTAAAACCATCGATTCATTAAACATTACTAACGTCGGAGTTCTTAATCTATTGCTTAATCTCCACATCAAGAAAGCTAATGGGCCAGACAATATCCGAAATGAGTTTTTAAAAACGTATGCAGAATGGTGTAGCCAATGCCTTGCCATTATATACCGCAAATTACTCGCGTCCGCAGAACTACCAGATGACTGGAAAAAAGCGAAGGTGATTCCTATACATAAATCCGGCGACAGGAACGAACCTTCTAGCTACAGGCCAATCTCACTTATCAGCACATCTTGTAAAATATTGGAGCATATCTTCAAACACATCACTATATTTCTGGAGTAATAACATATATTAATACCTCAACAACAAGGATTTAGAAGTGGCCTCTCAACGGTAATACAACTAAGCGAAGTGGTGCATAACCTTGCGCTCAATCTAAACAACTGAAGGCAGACAGACATGATCCTCCTCGACTTCAGTAAAGCATTTGATAGTGTAAGCCATGTAAAATTAGTTGCAAAACTAGAGGCTATGATCGGGGATGGTTAGATTACTGCATGGATAAAATATTTCTTATCGCATTGAACACAGTATGTTATTGTAGATAGCACCCCTTCCAGGTTTGTAGTCACCTCTCGGTATTCCCCAAGAATCAGTATTGGGCCCATTGCTATTTTTGATCTTTATTAACGACATTACTGCAAACATTGAAAGTGACATTAAGCTCTTCGCGCAAGATTGTATTATTCGTAAAAAAATGGTCAGTTACGCAGACCACTTATTTATTAAACAGAGCACACGACTTGGTGTCCAGTTGGTGTAAAGAATGGCAAATGTCAATTAACACCATTTAATCTGTATGCATGTCCTTTGCGTCAAAAAAGAAGCCCTCGGAATTTTCTTACGCTCTCGGTGGCACTTGCCTGAATAAAGTAAATTACCGCAAAAACCTAGGTTTGACATTCTCTTTTGACCTTTCATGGAACTTACATATTAATAATATTACCTCAGTCGCATCACGCGAACGTTTTTTAGACGATGTTTACGCCTTGCACCGAAGCGCACCAGATAACTAGCCTACACAACTTTTGTTCACCCAGTATTAGAATACGCTAACATCATCTGGTTTCCGCACACATCAACTAACATATCAAAACTAGAAGAGGTGCAAGGAAAGGAAAAGCTGTGAGGTTCATCTTTAACCTATACAGGTCCTGTGAATCCCTTAGCTGTTACAGGTCTTAAAACACTATCTGTTAGGGCCAGACAAGCCCGCTTAAAATACATCTACCAACTAATCCATGGCAGTCATAAGATAGACCGAGCTAAGTACGTTACGTTGTCTACATCACGTGTATCGCGAAAAAAGCACCCATTTACACTAAACCACTGCAGTGTTCGCAGTGACACGTTCACGTTTACACTTTTCCCACGTGCGATCAAAGAATGGAATCTCCTCCACTCAGATACAGTTTCCTCTCCGTCACTTTCATCGTTCGTGAACCTACTAGAGACATCAAACACAGAAGACGCCACTTAACACACCCACATATATTAACTAATACTTATTTCTGCGCGTCGAATTTATGTATTTCAAGCCCAAACTGATCACTTCTGCGCTGTTATCTGTTAGATGTATTACTTCTCTAACATTACATTGGTCATTAATTCACTAGTTTTATATAAATTCTAGTAATAATATATTTGTTGCTGAGCCATATTGTTATACCAACCAAAGCATTGTATCTCACATCGTCACTGGTGATTTCTGAAGTAGTTAAGAAGCTTTTTCTCTTTTCTTTTTTTTTACTGTACCATGTAACATGACCTGTTTGTTTCTTTATGTAAAACTGTCCTGTACAATGCCCACCCACCTGCTTTGGCCTCACTGAAATTGGCAGTAGCACTAATTAATTAATTGATCATGTATAGGCTACATGGTTCATGGGTAATAGTTCACACGTAAATATCCATAATTGTTGCCGTAGATGGCACATACGTCTGGTGCCATGATTTGACGCCCTTTGCTAATCATCATCATCATCATCATGAGCCTGTTTACGCCCACTGCAGGGCAAAGGCCTCTCCCATACTTCTCCAAATACCCCGGTCATGTGATAATTGTGGTCATGTTGTCCCAGCAAACTTCTCAACCTCATCCGCCCACCTAACTTTCTGCCGCCCCCTGCTACGCTTCCCTTCTCTTGGAATCCAGTCCGTAACCCTTAATGACCATCGGTTATCTTCCATCCTCATTACATGTCCTGCCCATGTCCATTTCTTTTTCTTGATTTCAACTAAGATGTCATTAACTCGCGTTTGTTTCCTGACCCAATCTGCTGTTTTCTTATCCCTCAACGTTACACCAATCATACTTCTTTCCATAGCTCGTTGCGTCGTCCTCAATTCAAGTAGAACCCTTTTCGTAAGTTTCCAAGTTTGTGGCCCGTAGGTGAGTACTGGTGAGACACAGCTGTTGCTAATAAGAAGCGTCAACTCATTCAACAAATAGCACTGCGCTCTGTCAGACTATAAAATAAATACAAGCAACACCGCACGCTCGTATCTCCCCCTGACAATGGCGTTGTTCGTTGCCGCTTTGAGCGAGTTAGGTACGGTGTCCACGACATATTGATATCCTAAGTAGCGCTAGAAGTACAAGTGCTGACATCAGAAAGACAACACGCAGTGACAACGTCGAACTGTTCATTTCGAGATGCGTACAAATTTTGATACTTAGTTATTGCCCATGTCACCTGGGTCGTGACATCAAGTCAAAAAATGGCGCAGGTGGAAAACGTTTTCAAGCCTTCGTGTCTGGTATCTTGTTCACTTGTTCAGTCACTCGTTCAGAGTCAAATGGCCAATTTGTCTTTCTGGCCCCAAATGCTGGCGAGGCTATTAAAGATGAACAACCAAAATTCCACTCACAAACAGAGGGAGCAAACGTAAAAAAATAATTTCTTGCATGTGTGGCACACGCTGTCTACCGCATACTATTGTCATGCGGTAGATATTACCGGCTACGGAAACATAACAACTACATCAAGAAATCTTACAGTGCTTGGCCTGCGTTTCACCGTACAGAGTGGAGGAGAACGTTTTTGTTGAGTTGAGGGTGGAGCCAGTGAAACGGTTAACGCTTGAGTGTATCGAAGCAGCTAATATTTACAACAGACAAGTGTGTGAGCACTGCTTCGCCATCACTGTATGTAATTCCATCTGTAATTTTTCTGTAAGATCGCATTTTCAAAATTTGCTTACGCTAGAATTGTTCGTAACAGAACATTTCAGCCAATCCTAATGCTGAACATACCCTTAGTGAAGCTAGCTGGCCAATAGCAAGAAGCCCTTACTATCGAAAAGATTTGTGAATTCGGCCCCTGGCATTCTTGAATGGTCATGTACGCGCGCCATCTTTTGACATGATTTCGAGCCCCCTTATACATGCAAAAGAGACCAGCATAAAAATTTTTACATCTCTCGTAACGAGCAGTCGGAAGTTGGCGCTGTCTGTCAGCTTTCTTATTACTGTCCTTGTCCTTTAGGGGCTACTTAGGATCCCAGTGTAACGGATCAACTACTAGGAATTCTAGCCACGACACATTATACATCTCACACCCCCTCCCTCATTAAGCATGCACATTCCGACCCTTCTGACAAATTCTAAGAAAGCGAAGCATACCTGTCTTCAGAACACCCTCTTCGTTCCTGCCGGCGACCGGCTTCCGAGGCAGTGGCACGGGCGGCGCGGCCATGAAGTTGTTCCAGAAGTACTGCATCAGGTCCACGTGTCGGGGACCTCCGCCGAAGCGTGAGAGAGGAGACGGCGGCTCAGCGAGGCCTGAAGCAGAGGAGAGAACGCTGTTGACCTTCTTCGACTCGGCATTGGTCTCGTGGTCGCCGGCGCTGTCATGGCCGCCATCCAGCTTCTTGGCTCTTTCCGTGGCCCCGGCGCCCTTCTCGGCGACGGCAGGCAGACCGAAACCCTCAACGACGAAGGGCTCGATGATAGGTTCCATCTTGAGCTGCAACGGAGTAAGGACAAGTGTGCTTGCGATAGGTGTGAACGCTTCGTTGATGCAAGCCGCAACCTGCATATGAGCTCCTTATCACCGTCCCGCCTTCGCCATGGCCTCCCGTTTATGCCCTCGGCCAGCTGCTCTCGCAGACCTGCCGCACACGTTGAGGAATTGTCCTGCACTGCCTCTCATGAAGGTGTCACTGAATGTAAGAAGTGGGGCTACACCGAAGCCAACCGTCTGACTGCCATCTGTGGATCTGTTTCAGACCGTAGACTCCTGTTGGACTTTATTTACACATAACTTTCAAAAGAAAAACAATGTGCTTGTTGTGGTTATTTCTCGTTATACTTTGGAGGAGTGACGAGGCTTTCTTTATTTTACTTGATTCCGATAAACTTTCTCACACATTCAATACCCTTATAGAAAGCCACCCAGTTCGAAATGACGATCGCTTAGGGAGAAAATCGGACGCCATTGCTCGAGGTCGCCAGAAACGTGTTTGTTAGGTCGACGTCCCAAGGCCTGATTGGAACTCTCAAACTTCATTGAAGATTTGTTACATGGGAACATTTATTTAGCATGTAACTTACGACTCTAGTAATAGAAAAATCGAAACAATTTGTCTATACCGATTAGCAACATATTTAACTGTTGTTTATCCACCATGAATCGTATTATCAGATGAAGTATTCGAGAACGTTTGAAGCATGCCTGCGCTAAAGAGAATTTGGTTTGGCCTATTTTTTATTTGCGTCCATGGCCTCCTTCCCTCTCGATTTTACAAGTTGAGTCGGCGCATTCGAAGAACGTACATTCCATGAGAAACGTTTAAAGCCACTGCTGGCGTGACATCGCCTGTCGTAAGGCATCGCAGTGATACTCCTGTGAAACATTCGCAGCAAACAGCAAATTGCGGAAACTGTGGAACTGTGGATTCAATTCTGGGACCGAATTGAATCCCCACTATTCGCAAACACGAATCGAATAGTGTCCTACTCGATTTGGAATAGGACACTATTCCATTCGAGGACCGAATACTGTACAGTACAGGACGGGGATCGTCTTGTACGGGGACTGAATACTGTACTGGACCGCATACTGTACAATTCGATTCGAGGACCGAATCGAACAGTACAGTATTCGAGTTGATATTGGAAAGTTTAGAATATGCGCGCACTTCGCTACTCATTTCTTTTACCACAGCATTTTGCCATTTGTCAGTGCACCGTTTTCTATAATATGGCCATGTTCCAACTATAGGCCCCCCACCTCCCGCCGCCACCTATGTGGCTGTGGCGCTGCACTACTAAGGACAAGGTCTGGGGTTCGATTCACATACATGGTGGTCGCGTTCACTTGGGAAAGGAATGCGAAAAGCTCCCGTGTATCGTACATGGTGTTCCGGTTCACGATCCTCAGGCGGTCAAAGTTATTCTGGAGTCCCCCTTGTTAGGGCGCGCTTCATAATCATATGCTCGTCTCATCGAGTAAAACCCACATTTTCTTTCCCTAAGCCAACCACTCACTTTCTTGAATCTCAGTCTGTTCCCGACTTTACGTGGACCCGTATTAGGAACAAATTCATCGCACGAACGTCCACCATGAAGGCGGTTGTCGCTGTCGGGCTAGCCCATTCACAGCGCTTAAGGAGCACATTAAAGAACCCCAAGTTAATAAATACTGAGTCCAACGCCATACGGCGTCCCATAGCCACAGTATTGCACTGGAATGCTAATCCCCAAGAATAAATGAATTGCGCAAATAATTTCCAACTTCACTTTTGCCATTTAGACAGCATGTGATAGGTTGATTGACAGTGATTACGGTAGGTATTTCCAATTTCACTTTCGCCACTTAACAGAGCGAGAGAGATTGATTGACAGAGCCTGTTGATCGCGCTTGTAACTGTCTTGCGCTCGGCTGACACCCGAACATCCGTCAGCAGTGCAAGAGAGAGGGAGCAGGGACGAAAAGAACGACAAGAAACGGGAAGCTGGCGTGCCATACCTTGTTCATCACCTCGCTGCGGTCCTCTCGGAAGGACCGCTTCGCGGGTCCGCCCAGCTGAGAGAGCGCCACCTCGCGCACGAGGGGTTCCACGATCCTCTCGATGATGTTGGGATGGTGGGGCTTGACGCTGTCGCCGCGGACGCCCGCGTAGAAGGACGCGATGGCCACGGCGACCACGATTCGTAGAGCTTGCCTTCTGTCGGAATCCATGGTAGCAGGCGTAGCGGGCGACTAGAGCGGCTTCTCGCGTCTCTGCCGGCGCCGCCGCAGGCTCCGAGATGCTCGGTCTACCGCTTCTCGTGCCGCCGACGTTTGGGCACCTCGAGGCTCTTCACGCAAGAGCTCGGCTTCTTCGGACTTGGTGAAGACCCACAGAGGTGCACACGGCGCTCAAAACATGGCGGCGCGTCGAGCTCTCCGTGGCCACGAGCTACCGTTCCATCCTTCTTCGTCGTTTCCTTTTGCTTCCTCTTTCAGTAACAGTAGTGCCGTAGTTACTCGAAAAAGAAAGGTCAAACACGAATATAGGTCGACTCCTACATATTGGACTCCTTGTAAAATTAAAAAAAAAAAAGTTCCTGCAGAACCAGCCGTGGGTTAGTATCACCGCTAGTCGTTCCTTCTTTTCTTTCTTTTTTTTGTGTGGATTACAAGAAATCAATCAATCAATCAATCAATCAATTTTATTTACCAGAAACAAAAGGAACTGGAGGGACACCTGGGCAAAAAGCTGTCGCAGCAGCTTGACGGAGGCCCAGGGTCCCTTACATGGCAGTAGCACTCACATGATATATACACTGAAATCTTTATACACAACAAACATTACAATTTCGCACGTATGCATGAAGATGACATTTTACACTTGAATGCAAATGTACTAAAGTGCCACTATAAAGAAAGAAAGTAGTCACGCAAACCATTTTTATTTAGTGTAGCTGTGTGCTTATATTTGTTTAGTACAGTCGGTATATTATGTGTTAAGGACTGTAGGCTGTAATTGTTTCGGAACCATGGTACCTTCCACACCTCGGGGTTTCGTGTAGTATGTTTCGTGTGAGTGCAGAGTTCTAGCTGAGCAAGGGATGCAAAATAATTCTTAACATATTCAGATGAGAAGTAAATCGTTTCTAGTAATCTGTGTTCGTATAATTTATCAACGCGGTTTAGTCGGTATTTGAGAAATATATTATCTGTTGGTGAAAGCCGATTAACGTTATCTATATACCGAACGATTTTCTTTTGAAGTATTACCAGCTCTTGCAAGTTAGATTTAGATGTTGTAGCCCAGACAAGGTAAGAGTAATTTATATACGATAAGAAGAGACCATGGTATATTTGAAGTTTTGCTCTCGTAGGTAGAAATGTGCGACAACGTGCCATAGCACCGGTAACCGCAGAGAGTTTTCCGCAGAGATGTTTAATATGGGCATCCCAACGCAAATTAGAAGAAAAGTATACCCCTAGAATTTTAAATTCTTCAACCAGTTCAATGCGTTGGCTCTGAAAATAAATAGCATGATTAATGTTAAGTGGTTTATTTTTCGCGCGAAATATTAGAACTTTTGTTTTCTTTGAATTTACTTTAAGCTTATTTGTCTGTGTCCAATCGGACAAATTTGCCATAATTTTATTACATTTTTGCACAAGTTCATTCGCATCAGGACCTGAGACACACAGTGTGCAATCATCCGCGTACATAATAAATTGAGCCTCACTGTTTATGGTTACGATATCATTTATAAAAACGTTAAAAAAAAGTGGCCCAAGAATACTTCCTTGAGGCACACCACATACAATACTTAAGAGGGACGAGTTATGTTTATTAATGGAAACGTACTGACGTCGATGTTTCAGATATGATTTGAGTAATTCTAGCGGTTTCCCACGAATTCCATACAAACAAAGCTTCTGAATAAGAATCTCGTGATTGAGGCTGTCAAAAGCTTTACTGAAGTCTACAAAAATGCCGGCTGCGTAGTAGTTGTTTTCGAAGCTCTGCAAAACGTATTCTTTTAGCGCAAGAAGAGCCATTTCTGTGGATCTGTTTTTCCGAAATCCATATTGCGAATCAGTAAGCACACTCTGTTTATTGAAAAATTCCGTCATTCTAGCAAAAATAAGCTTTTCCATTCCTTTTGAAAAAATTGGGAGCACCGATATCGGTCGATAGTTAGAGGCAGTATTTCGATCACCACCTTTATAAATAACCGAGACTTTCGCGTGTTTCATTGCATCTGGAAAAATTGCAGTCTCTAAAATTAGGTTGTAAATGTGCACAAGCGGAGGTATAATGAATTGCAAAACATGTTTTATAGGTTTAATCTGCAAATTATTTATATCTAAAGCTTTACTGTTTTTCAGCCCCATGTACACACTGTATACTTCATATTCATCAGTAGGTGCAAAGAATGCGCTTTCGCGAACAGCATCGCTATGACAAACCACCCCTATGCTATCATTTCCTTCAGCCATATCGCTTTGTGCAGTTACGAAGTGGTGGTTAAAGTAATCGGAAAGCGCTGTGCCTGTTATCTCACGTGAGCCCAGCTTCATTGATGTCAATTGCGTGTCGTCCTTGCGGCGGCCTAGAACAAGATTAATCGTTTGCCACGCAATCTCTGGGCGTTGTCTAGAAACATTTGCAAATAAGTTCTCATAGTACGCCGCCTTTGCTTTTCTTAATTCAGCATTTAGCCTGTTTCTAAATTTTTTGAATGTTTGTAATGCTAATTCACACCGTGTGCGCAAGAAGGAATGATAGAGATTATTTTTTGTTTTGATCATTTTTGCAAGCTCATGAGTAACCCAAGGCTTTCTAACTTTTTTGGAATATTTAGCTGTCCTCATTGGAAAATTGCTGGCGTACATATCGGTAAAAGTTATAATGAATTCATTATATGCCTCATTTGCATCTGTTTTGTTCAAAACATGTAACCAATCGTGATTCATAACGTCATTCCTGAACTGCTCTAAACCTGCTTGTGTTATACGTTGATAAGTGAATTGTTGACAGGCGTCAGTTGCTTTCTTAGAGTCATCGGTGTAGATTAAAAATATAGGGCAGTGGTCGCTTATGTCAGACACCAATGTGCCTGTGTTGCATACAGTAGTAGATATATCAACAATGAATAAGTCAAGTAAAGAAGATGTATGACTTGTAATGCGTGTTGGTGTGGTGATTGTGTTTACAAAACCTGCAGACTGGAGGCACGTGTTCAGTTGGAAGGATGAGTTACTCTGTTTAAGTACATCTATATTAAAATCGCCGCCACACACAAGCTTCAAATTGTTCATGCTTACATAATCTAGGAATGGTTCAAAAAAATCTAGAAAAGTGACAACATTGCCGCTCGGTGGGCGATACACCAGACATATTATCCTGTTTTTACTCTTTACAGTGAGTATTTCGTAGTCATCTGTTACTGTCGTATAGTCTGGTACAAATTCATATTTTGCATAGCTTTCAACAAAAAGTGCAACACCCCCGCCTTTTTTGCTGGGCCGATTAATACAAAAGCGGTGATAACCTTGTAAAGTCAGCATAGTACAGTTACTGTAGTACCATGTTTCCGATATCATGATCACATTAAATGCACCGTGGATTTTCGTGCCGAGAAAGCGGTACATTTATTTGGGATTGAAACGTGGGCAATCATGCGACACACCGTGCTTGAATTTCCAGAAACTCGCCACGGTGCGATGTGAGATGCGCAGCAAATTTTGGGGACTCACGGGACCCGCTGCTTCTTTCCTCATTGTCAGCTTGAAGACGCATGCGCTTAGTTTTTATAAGCAAATTGTTGCTATGCGACGCTCCTAATGCGCCAAGTGTCGCAAGCCCTGGTTTGAACGAGATTATCCCACCTTTTCAGGGCGTGCGTCCGTGGTATATTACTTAGAGCATTGCATTTCTGTGCTGGTGGAGCAAGACTCGAAATTTTTTATTTATTTACATTTTTAATTATTTATGCTAGCAACTGGCGACACCTAGTGCCCCACGTTTGCCACAACCGGCCAGGAACTGACATACCGGTAAAGTGGGAAAAAAGCGAAGGAAAAGGATCGAGTAAAATATCAATAGAATATAGGTCGACAGACAACTTTTCAGAAAAGATAATAGCTTTTTTTCAGTAATCGTCAAGAGAATGCTAATTAACGTTGCAACCTTATTTGAAGGGTTGTCTCGAAATTGTTTCTGTTCTCAGCGCTTCATGATTTCTCGAAAGACGACTGCACTGCGGTTGTCCTCTGTCGTGTCTGTGCAACATATGTCGATACATATATTGCTTTATATGCTCTATAGATTAGTCAGCATCGCACAGCTAACAGTCTGTAGACTCAGTGCATCGAATTAGTCATGCTGTAATAGCTTTGCGTGCAATTGCGTTGCGAGTTCAAGAGGCTGAACAAATCTGTTGGGCCTATTTCCTTTAGTCTTCGTATGTGTATCATATTGCGTCATGTGTAGGTTATTTGATAACGGCTTGCAGAGAGTGTACGAAAAAAAAAAAAAGAAAGCTACATCAGTCCTAAAGGAATTGAAGACGCAGGCACCTAATGCACGACTGAAATCCACCATTGTACTAAACTGTACCACTCAGGCAGGTAGAATAATTCCCTATTGCCGAGTCGGCTTAGATTACTCGCTCGAAATTCCACTGAATATATTGTTGGTGTCTACTGCCACTGGTACTTCGTTGCTCCGGTACGCAGCGAGCTGCTGAATTCCGAGACCCTTCGTGAGAATGCTATTGACTGCAGGTCTGTTTAATTACATCACTTTTTATGCGGAAGCGTCAAATGGCTCACTGCGCGAAACAACCGGTGTCCCGCGTCTGTAGCAGCACCTAAATTCCTATTGGCTGCGATTCCACAGCACGAGCGCGCCTGGACGGAGCAGGACGGGCGAAAGAGTACACCTGCAGGAGCATTAGCGCGCCAACTTTTGTGTGAGGAGAGAGGGCATCGCCGCGACGCCAAATCAACTTCGCTCTCGCTCTCGGAAGCCGTACGTTACTTGGACGTACGTTACTTTCGTACATTCGTACGTGAATTGTCCGCGCTGGCGCTCGCCTGCATTCTAACCGCACCTCGGTAAGACCAAATCGAAGCGCGCCAAGGGTCTCGGCGTGCTCGCTCACTCGCGAGGAGTTCATTGCTCTAAGGACCTCTCCGTGGTGTTCAACTGGACATTAATGCTTTCGCGTTCACAACTCATAAGAAGTGCTTAGCTCTCCTGGCATTTTGCGTTCATAGTTATCAAGTGAGTGCCACCGCATGGGTATGTAAATAATAAATGCAATAGGTGTCCGTTTAAAATTAAACTCGAAATGGTCAGGAAAATCTGGTCGTCGTATAAAAATTGGTCTGGCCACAAATGATCAAGTAATACAGAACGCGTTATTCCTGGTGCATACAAATATCTACGACACAAAACTATATATGAAATGGCACCAAAAGTAAATGACAGATGTAAAAAGAGTCGCTTGTTAAATTTTCATGGAGTGATTGCTGTATGCACTCTTAAGGTAATGAGTAATCACTTCTTGCCGCAATCATCCAAACCTGTGCGCTGTAACAAAGGCTGGCATTTCACTTTGCCCGCAACACATTTCTTTATTGTCCTTATGTTGCTGAAGAAATGCGCCAAAGGATCCGGATGATTATCAGCGGCACCTTTTGTCAGCACCGCTGGGCGGTGTCCTCACCTTAATTATCATAGTGCAAGGGCACATCGAGGGCATCCTCAATCACGGATTTTGGTGTTCGCCTTTCAGGTTTCCGCATCATCGTCGATGCTTGCGTAGCTGATTTTTATTTGCAGAATCACCTCTTCCTTCTTTGGTAGCTGCCAGAGCTGCCTCCAAGTTTACCGATCAAGACCTCTTGCGGAAGTTCGAGTCAACCGAATTAGTGTTTCGTTTTGAGCTGATTTCTTCCCTTGTTGGCATATCGGAAACCAACTAAATGTACAGTGTTCCGTATATTCGAAAATTCGCTTTAACCGGGTTTGTCTTAACATTGGTTTACTCTACAAGAGAATGGTAGGGGTTGGAAAGTGGATGAACGGTGAGGGGGATGGGGGCAATTGAAATCACCGGGTATATGTTTAAAAAACCAACGCCAGTGCCACTTGGCACGGCCGCGCTCAAGATTTTAATGGCGTCGTTCCACATCCAAATGCCATTTCTGCATGCATGTTTGTACTAGATAATTCCGCTGCTCACATCTAATATAATTCATCTTTGCAAAGCATGAGGCAATCGTAACACCTGCACACCGATTTGCGTGATAATTGTTCGAAAACCGCCCCTCCTCTCCACCCTTCGTCAGTAGAGTGTGCAAATGGCAGAACTGCCTTGAGCAGTACGCTGCATTCATTATTTTTATTTATTGATGCATTGAACTAGCTCACTTCTTTAACGAGGCACTCAACAGAAGCATTGACATGTGGTGTATTGTGCTGCAGATGAATGAATGAATGAATGCAACCAAATCCTTCAATTTATTAAAAAGACATTCAAGAGAAACACTGAAGCGCAAAGTTACTGGGCAGCGAATAAATTATTGAATGATTGATCGTTCTCACTCGGTTTATTATGGAGGCACACTAAAGAAGCACCGATGTGCAGTGTGTCCTTAGTTTGCATACGTATGCTTGCAGCTCATCTAGACGCCGGCTGGCGGCGATTTCACGAAGACCACGAAGCAGCAGTGCCCTCCAAGGCCCAGACCCGCGGTGAGGGCCCCAGCCGCGGTCCTGTACCAAGGCACCACGGCCGAATACCACCGCCAACTCGTGGAGAGCGCTCAGGGAGGAGACAGAAGGAAGACGGCATGCAAGGCGCCAGTCACCCGTTGGTATTAAAGGAACAAATAAAGGAATATTCATAATAAAGCAACAAATAAAGAGAAATCAGTCAAATTGTTGTGGTAGTGTTCTTCCAATACGCCGATTTTATTTAATTCACAGAGGAAAGATGATTATTCCAGCGCAGGAACTGAAGTCCCACGTTCATTGTTTTATATAATCTTGACGACTGGAATTTCACTATTTTCCCGTCCTTGAGCCTTTTATTTATAAATTTATTTATTAGTTACAGTTGCACAGAAGTTTCCAAATGTTGTCAGTGCAATTCTGTGATTCCTTTAGGTGGCAATTAAGGTAATCCAACCGCTTATAGATAAACAAACAGCCCCCCCGTAGGCGCTCAAACCCATGACGGAACCATGACAGAGAAAGAGACAAAACAGATGAGAAAAACAGGAAGGTTAACCGGAAGGTAGATATCCAGTTTGCTACCTATGAGCTACTCGGGGATCTTCAAGGAGGCATCGTTACCAGTATTTATTCTTTTCGTATTTCTTTGCTTAGGGACTTTCACTAACTTAACGATTAAACATTAATGTAGTCCGAAAATGACAATAGTGCAAAAACGTTCACTTTACGACATGCCGGCGCTCGCACATTCTTGAAGAGAAAAAGGCAAAAGAGAAGAACAAGGAAGCGAGTCACTAAACGGTGCAGTCTGAATCACACTTGCCTAGAGTGGTCGGCTGAAGTAGGCGCCAGCATGCCGCAGCTGCTACATTCGGGTAGTTTTACTGCAACTTTGGGCTTAATTTTGTCGTATACCGAGTGAACCTAGCATGCGGCCTGATCATGCGCGGTCTCGTGCAACGTCGACTTGTGCTTCTTTTTATTTCCTTCTTTCTCTGAACGACGACGGTTAAATTGACCGATTGACCACTGTAGACGAGTGTGATTCAGACTATACATCAAAATCATAGCTAAGGCTTCTGAGTCCACGTCCTTGCTTAACAAAGCAATCTCACGAAAACGAAAGCCGTCGTTTGAAGCCAAGTGACTGAAACAAGGTAAGTAGCATCATCCAGAAAGAGCGACGGACACCAGGTCAAGCGCGACGCAGACTGCTACCTCTACAGCACGGTAAGACAAATTAGACCAGCCTGTACGATCTTCGAGAAAATGACGAACCACCGAGAAAGGTAAGACAAAAATAATTAAGATGTCTACGGCGAAAGCTTATGACATCTTCTGGCTTTGCCTTGGCACTCGGGAGATCAGGCTCAAGAGGCTATCGGAAGCCAAACTAAAGCTCGTGTTCTCAAACCATCCTCGAGAAGAAGCTCTTCCTCCACTCCACTAAGTTAAGCCCAGCGCCACCTGTCGACTGAAGAGTTGAGTGCAAATGAAGCGCAGCGACTACTTCGGTCCAAGCGCGGCGCTGGCAGACGCACTCTTATCTGTATTTAGAGGGATTCTGAGCAAAGGAAAAATGACCTTCAAGATAACAACTGGATCGATTGTAATGTCGTAGGGTCTTCACGAACTTCAGATGGCTCCGCCTTCAACTCGCCGCTACAGCTACTGACGAAACGACCGAAAAGTTGTTCAGATATTGTGATTTTGGTAGTGTGGTCGCTAAATCAAACGCATAATTATCGATATGACCATGTTGCTGAAGTTAGGCAGAAGTTCAGGTCGTAGCCTAGTTGATTCGACGAACGTTAATCGTAGATACACATATCATGATCGTGAGGTGTGTGGTTCGAATCCAGCGCCTTGTTTTTTCCTTTTATTGTTGTTTTTTAAATGTAGCTCTGCTCGTATTTCATTAATTACTACACAGACCAGCAGCTGTACTGTAAGTTACGTTCAATGATTGCGTTAAGAAGCTCCAAAGCCATATAAAGCTTCGTCATCTTATACGAGCACTCAAATGTTAACGAAAGTAACGCTCGTAATTGTTTTTCCCTTGAAGGCACTGTAACAGCGTTGAATCGCTGTTCTCAATAATTGTGTCATCAAGCGGACAAATACGTACGCCAAGTTAGCGGTTTGCGTTATCGCTTAAAATATGAAGGCCTAATGTTTAAAAATGTCTATTCACATCAAAATTGATGCGGGTCAGAGTATTCCGACTGACGTCACGAAGACGCCAATGATATCTGAGAGCATGCATCGGCATCACCGGAATATGCGTCACAAAAGCTGCGGCAAAATGTGTCATTTGAGCAAAAAGTACGCTTCGGTATGTAGGCTGCACCGCAATACAAAGCGCTGCAAATGGTGGACCACAGCTCAGACCGTGGGAAAATTTTTTACGCCGTCTCAGGCCCATCCGATGCCGCTCAGTGCCCACGCAGTTCCATCCTTTTAAACTTGGCGCCAATGTACCTTCTGTCCTTCGTTAGTGTGTTCCCGTCGCACGTGCTCTTATTTTGCTCCTTCCAATTGGGCTACAACCATCACGTGACATATCACATCTTTACGTACGCCTTTTCGTCGTTCAAACCGGCAAAGCCCGATGTAAGGCAATACGAAGAATCATCGCCACGCATTAATAAAGCTGCGCAGTGCCCACGATTAAAAAAAAAGGGGGGGGGGGGGGGAGTTGGGTGTCACGTGACGTAAAGTGTAGTCCAATAAAAAGGAGGTGAGCAGGTCGGTGATGCCCAAGAAAAAGAGAACGACGGCTAGAAAGTTTAGTGGCGTGAAACTTCGAAAGGTGGCGTTACATATACAGTGCGAGGCTTATCTTTCGCGAAATCAAGCCCAAAATTTTTTCCCACGGTCTGTGCTGTAGTGAAGCCGACTACTTGCACTGTCTTGTTTTGCAGTGAAGCCAATGCGTAGTATAAAATAAATGTGCTTGTATTCTTTATGAAAGTAAAAATAAAATAAAAGGGAGGGAGAGCGAGAATTTACTGCAGACAATGCTGTGATCATTTACCGCAGGGCTGCTGACACCTGAATGACTGTCGCCAGAGTGGGTGATAGAGGACTGAAATGACCGATACATAGAGGATAGCAGAGATGATACACACATTTATTGCGAGGCTTACCTTTTGACAAAACCGGCCTAATTTTTTTTCTCGCGGTCTGTGCTGCAGTGAAGCCGACTACTTTCGGGGTCTGCCAATGCGTGGTATGAAATGTACGTACTTGTATCGTTAGTAAAAAAAAAAAAGGAGGGAGAGCAGAAAATTACTGCAGGCCTAGCTGTAATCATTCACCGTAGAGCTGCTGATACCTTAATGACTATCACCAGTTTGGGTGATCAAGGAGTGAAATGGCTCAGATATAGAGGTAAGCAGAGATGATATACATATTAATTGCGAGGCATACCTTTCGACAAAACTGGCTTACATTTTCCACCATCTGTAGCGTAGTAAAGCCGGCTACTTGCAGTGTATAGTCTTGCAATGAAGCCGACGCGTAGTATATAAAGTACGTGCTTGTGCTGTTTACTGAAATATAAAACAATAGAAAAGGAGGGAGGGTGGGAAATTACTACTGACAGCGCCGTAACCTCCTATCGGAGGCTGAAGACACCTGAAAGACAGTCACCAGAGTGGGTGATGTGGATATGGGAGTAAAACGAAAGAAAGAAAGGATAGCAGGGAGGACATATAGTAGGCTAAGGAAGCTATTTACATAAATATATCCAAGCGAGTCGGTGAAAGTTTATCCATAGTTAACTTGTGGATTGGCTCTCTCACAAGATTTCGTCACCCGGCCCCTTAAACCAGCACTGTTAGTTCATGTACAGCAGCACTACTATCCTCGTCATGTTGCTGCTTATCATTAGTGCGCTGTAGTGTGCGCAGGAAATTGCTTTTCCCCCTTTTTTTCATTTCTTGCGATGCGTCGGCAAAGACGGGTGCGTTTGCTGGACCTCAATAGATAGTGTGATGAGAAGTTGGCTTTATCACTGCACAGGCTGAATAAATTGTTTCTTACGCCGCTACGGGCCCTTCCGAAGCTCACCGATACACACGCAGCTTCTTTAGAACAATGGTGCCATTACAATTCTTGTGCCTTTCTTGTGCCTATGCGCTTCTTCCCATTGGCTAAATCCATCACGGGACGTAGCGCTTTTTCATGCGTGCTTTCAGCCGGTTTGTCAGAGAGAAAGGCATCCATTGAAACGTGTTATCTCAGAAGTGGGGCACCCGTGCATGGTTGTAGATCAGAGATCCAATATGAAAAAGTAGTGGCGTCACATGACGAGTCTAGTTCAATATGAAGGGAGCGCAAGGCCTGAGAAAGGGAGAACAGCTAAGGGCAAATACGATGGCACCAATCTTGAAACTATGGCGTTAATTATTCATTGCGAAGTTTTAACATACTACCAAGACAGCCAGAAATATTGTGGTGCGACAAGTGACCGATGTCACGTATGAAGTCATCCCCGCCGACCTCTCAGCGTCATCGTCGGCTGCCAGTGACATCGTTCACGTGGCGAGACTAAAGCCATACCACACACCTTTAACCACGGATGTGTAGATTAAGCACCGGGACGGTGCTTCTACTGCCGGGGGTGATGCTACGGAACAGCCGCCACAGTGTGGCTGCACTGAGGAAGAGGAAGACGACGTGGGCCCGCTTGATATAGCGTCGCCATTTTGGCCTTCCGTTAGTGTCCCTGTAAAAAAAGTGTATATAGCATTGGGCTTCAGCTACACGTAACAATATTATTAACCGTAGTCTGTACTGAGGTGAAACCTACTCCTTGCAACGTCGGGTTTTTTCAGGGAAGATGATGCGCAGCCCCGATGAGCAGCTCTCCTCTGTTCGTCGCAGTGACTGTTCCCACGCATGCGCCTTCGCGTACCTCTCCGTATTCACCTCATCATCACACCCGTTCTTGTTCTGGTGGCAACATCGGGAGCCAGCGAATGATTACAAATTTGAGAAATCAGCACTACAGAATGTGCATGCATGCAACGCATGATTTTCTAAACTGAAGGAACGCGCTTGAGAGCAATCCATTGCAGTTTGTTTACAAACGAAATTGGGTTGAGGGGGGCTGGGATTGAGGGGTTGCATACTGTAATGTGAACGCGCGCAACAATGCCAAAGCGAAGTGCAGGGGAATGCTGCTCGCGCACCTCTCACGCACAGGCAATCGCGTCTGGCGGCACTACCGAACTGCGGCACCAAGTGTGAACATCGCTCCCAGTGGTTACGTACAGGTGCAGATAAAGTAGCTGGGACACGGAAGCTATGGCTCAACTGCATCCCAACGCCCCCCAGCAGCTTGAGGTTTGTGAGATTGCATTGTGGTTGAACTTCTACGAACGCCGCCCTGCACGCGTACGTAATCAAGTTTCTCGCTTCCTCGAATGCGGCTGTGGACCATTGAGAGACAATTTGAAACCACTCGGCTACTCGCCGTGGTTGCTCAGTGGCTATGGTGTTGAGCTGCTGAGCACGAGGTCGCGGGATCGAATCCCGGTCACGGCGGCCGCATTTCGATGGAGGTGAAATGCCAGAACACCCATGTACTTAGGTTTAGGTGCAGGTGATCAACATTTCTGGAGTCCTCCACTACAGCGTGCCTCATAATCGGAAAGTGGCTTTGGCACGTTAAACACCATAATTTTTTTTTAAACCACTCGGCTGTTGTCGACTGGTTTCGATGAACGTGTATCAAGTTGGCTGGTAAGGTGAAGACAAGTTTACCGGTTCGATGAGCCTCGAGCGGCCCAGTGAGCGGGTGTTTTGCGTGTATTCGTAGGCTTCTTTCACGCTGGCACTGTTATGTAGCACGTATTGAGCAACAGAAAGGTGTATCAGTTTTTCATGTTGCTCTACAATTTTCTCATTGACACTTTTCATTTAATTATAATATTTGAGAAACTTATTCATGAACTAAGACTAATTACATAGTTACGATGAAATCAAGAAATACTCTACCTCCAAGCGATGGCAAAAACATTACCTTGGTTCTGTCCAGCTATGTTGCATTTGCATATTTTTAAATCTTGGTGCACGATAGTTGGGAAGCCCTGTATATCGCTGATATGGGTATTTATTTGATATCGATACGCGTGTTTATTACAGCGAATCTGCTTAGAGCTTGGGTTCCGTGCTTGCAATAACCGTGGAAGGGTCCCGGAGATAGTGCAATATCGGGCTGACCTGCGTCGGGGGTGAAGCAGGCTTCAAGCAGTCCGCCAACTTGCAAAAATAACGCACGTTCTTTTGGAAAGTAACTGCGCTAAACGGACAAGGACTTGGGCAAAGAAGAACGCGACACTGGCTTTAAGTCTTTGCCTAATCCCTTGTCCATTTAGCGCCCGTTACTTTCCAAAACATGAATCACCACCGACCAGACCATGTATCCCTTCTAGTACAGTTTCAAAAATAAGTTTAATACTCTGAGTTCAAATGAAACACGTATCATATATTAAGCTGATAAGAACAAGTAGTACACTTCGACCCGCGTAGGCCATGTCTACGTTCGCACTGCCTCTCTTGGTCAGCGTTCAAAGCGCTTGCGTGTCTAGTTTCCTTTCCTTCCGCTCTCCCGTGGTGGCGGTCCCGTGGAAACGTCATCCCTGTCTTGTTTCCTCCGGCTCCTCGGGGCGGCAGTCCCGTCGTCCAACCTCGGTGTCGTATGCTAGAGAGCTTCGCTGGTAATCCGCTTTCACAAAATGGAATGGCTTTAATTTTTTTTCTGCTAACGGGCGGGCTGCGCTTGGCCCAGATTATGACATTAAGAAACGTGTAAACATGACTAGCCCCTTCTATATCTTGAAATTGCCTATGCTACAAGTTTTACTGCGAGCAACAGTTTTATGAGCTGTCTTATGAGCTCTAGAATGCGATTATTGTGTCCGCCTCTTCGCAGACATTTTGAATAATTTTCATTAAATAAGAAAAATTAGGATTAATGCGCGTTGGCGTGACGAATCAAACCAGTGCTCACGTGACTCGGAGCCGATTACTACTACTACGTGCACACTTAATGAGTCATCGCAAGCCGCGAAATAAGCTCAAGGTGTCAATCTCTGGTGAGCAGGTTTACCGGGTTGCGTAGAGCGATGTGCAGTACGCATCTCCGATCTGAAAGCCGCATTAAACTTCTATACCATAAATGAACTCGAGTGAGCACAAAATCGTGCTATTAGGTTTAGCCATTCCTCACGGTCCTACGTTATCAGCATTTCATCATTAAATGCGGTATCTGGTTTGTCAACGATTGCTTTCCGTCTACAGGGTGCCACACTCTCTCCCTATTCCGTTTATTTTTCTACAGCTTCCTTAACCATCCGCCGTAAACCCCGCTCACTTCATGCATATCTCGTCGGAAACGTCATCCGCTTCAATTTACACACGCACGTGCCCGAAACACCACTTTTCAAGCATTTTTTTATTTACTTGAGCAGCGAAAGACTCGAACAGCCTTCCACACGCCGTCACAGTCATCACCCAAACACCTACTTTTGCCGAAGCTATTGTCACCCATATTTCAAAACGACCACCTATTTGAATTGATCAATGAATAAACCTTTATTGAACAAGTGAATTGACACTAGAGATGGGAAAGTCCCTTATTTCAGGAATCTTCTGGCCTGGATGCCCGCCGGGACCGGGCGAGGAGTTGGCGCTGGTCGACTGACTAGGTCCATCTTGGAGATTGCAGCCTCCACGTTTCAGTGAGAAGGTCTGGGTCTGCATCTACTGCTGCTGCTGGTGGTTGTGTCGCTGTGATGCTTCCTCGGGTGTGTTTCCATTGCAGCCAAAGCGTCAACGGGGTCTCCCCGCACTGGATCCTAGTAACAAGAAAAGAAAGCATCGACTACAGGCGACTTTCACGCAGGGCACCTTATTGCATCATATCCAACCTACGCTGCACAGCTACACTTGTCCACATTGCAACGTACTGAACACCTACTTCTAATCTTTATTTTATTATCATCGCCTTGTGTAGCACTCCTGCTTTGTGGTTTTCAAGGAAATAAAATGTAGTAACGCAAAGAAGGAAATGGTTTCAGCACGGTGACTATGATAAAAGGGATCAGTGATTGTGCAACCAGCGCAATCACTCTGCTTGCCACCAATGGAGAGTGACAGGAGTTTGCATTCGCACTACTATTCGCAGCTATAGTGTTAATCGAATCATAGTGACTAGTGTCTACCCGTTATTCTTCGACGATGCTTTTCAAACACACGCGCGCAACGCCGCATGCGATTGGCTGCGCAGACTAATGCGCACGCGTACCATGTACACATAAAAAAAAAACAGTGGCCTGCCCGCCGTTCGTGGGTGTATATGCGCTCACTGTACAAATAGCGCAGGATGCTGTGTTTTCGTTACTATTGTATTACAGAAGTCGTTCCGCCATTATCTCGGAAGAGACTCTCGAATTCTCCCGATGAGTGGATAGCGGCAAAGCCGTAGACGCTTCGCGCGAAAGCGAGAAAAGCCAGTGTGTATTAAAAAAGCGAGTGGTGTCTTAAAAAGCTGGGTTACAATTTTGTGCGCAACTCGATCAAAGGGGGCCCTTCGTGAGGTGGCCAAGAGAGCAGGTTTCGTACGGACGAATAACTCCTCCAACTCAGGACAGCCTTTACAAGTAAATGTTTTCTTTTTCTGTGTTTTTTTTCAATCAAGTGGCTTCTACTGCTGAGTACGAGGTCACAGGTTTGATTCCCAACTGTGCGGGTCGCATTCCGTTTGTGGCCTTAGCGGCAACACACGCACCCGTGCCTTGCGTCTACCTCAGGTGGTAAAAATTAATTCGCATCGTTGCTTGAGTGCATTTGCGATACTTTCGTTCGTATAATTGCCTTAATAGTGTCTTTATAATGTCGTGGTGTTATTTTGACTTGTATGTCATAACACAAATTTGTTGTAACTGCATGTCGTATATATATATTTTTTTATACGGTGTATGTTGCAGCTGTATAATTTATGTAGCCCCTATTCAAGAGCCAAGTAGACTGCACCGTATTTGTGTACCAACATATCCTCATATTGTGTCAATAAAAGATATCAGAAATTGAAAGCATCCCTCCTTCGCCGCATGCCCTCTCTTTCCCCTCCCACTAGGGTACCTCTCACAGCCTTGCACGGCATTGGAACCTTAAAATGAAGAAATTTCAACAATCAATTATTTCATTATTCATTATGTGATTGATTGACTAGTCAGACAATTGAATACACATTCATGCGTTCTTTTTTTCTTCTTTCTACGCTACACGAAAAGGAAGTCCGCATAATTTTTCAATATATCATGTCACTTTCTTGGACTAAACAACCACGAAACACCTTAGTGCGCGATTCGCGATCCAGTGCACGTCACGGATGAGTTAGTTCTCTTTTTTTAAGAAGACTTTTTATCGCACACTTCACTAATCCTACCTACTTACTTCTTGATGCATAGTAACGCTTAAGTCAACTGTACACATTCACTGAAAAGCATAAGTCAGCATGGGTGGTGATGCAGTGGCTACGACGCTTCCTTGCGAACAACAAGGGGACGGATACGACTCTGGACCGCATTGCACTGCGTTCAGAAAGCCAAAAATGTAGCGCGAATTATGAAAATGTTAAATTGCTTCTCGTTGCGAAAATCCGGCCACTGCGCTTCTCTGTGAAACCTGTGAAAGCCAGATTGCGGCTGTTTCCTAAGAACAACTTTTTTTTTTTTTTACAATAAAGCTCGCATAAGCATCACGAATGCTAAAGGTCACGGCGTCTATCGCTATCATTGCTCAGCGGAAAAGTTTCTCGCTATAGTTTCAAAGGATCGTGGTTCGATCCCTAGTGAAACTTACCAGACTTTTTTTTTCTTCTAATTTCACAAGATGAATCTTATTAAGACGTCACCTTATTTTATTTAAAGCCCATTTTCTTTACAAAAAGGCACGCCCCTTAGAGATACAATGACACCGTTTGTCTGACGTTCCGTAACAATCTATGTTCAAGAAGGCACTAAAGGCCAGCACTCAATAAGTTTGGACAAATAAAGCATTCGTTAAACAAGTGTATTTTTCTTTAGTTCAGTTTTGATAGCTTGATTATAAGAAGAAAGTGAGTACGAAGTTCTCATTTTTTAAATTTAGCGCCAATAGCCCAGGGTTGTACGTCAGAGTGACGTCATGAATTTCAAAATAATGTTTCACTATTTGGGCCATCTTGGATGATTAAATTTTTTTATAAGTTGCCCAGTTTTGGCTCCTTTAGAATGCGATATAGTCCATAACTACCGATGAAAATTAACTAAGCCAGAGCACAGGTCATCGAAAACTCGTGACCTCATGACGAGCTCGCGCGTGAACAACACCTGTCTTTGGTCTTCGCGTTTATGGCTTAGCGGGCTACCTATCACACAAAAATAGTCTTTTTTTTTTTGTATCGGTAAAAGGGTAATTTAGTTACATAACCTCGGCTTGTTTAGAACGGGACATGCCTTTATTAATACGCCCCCGGGCCACGTTTGCGAGCGTTTAGGTGCGCCTTGTTTACTGCTGTACCATACTGACACTAATTAGTACGCTTAACCGACCAACCCAAACGGGAAGGCCCTCAGGAATGCTATTCCCAGCAAACAAAATGTCAGACGCGCCAGCCGCGGTAGCGCAGTGGTTAAGGCGTTACGCTGCTGTGCGCGAAGTCCCGGGTTCGATCCCTGCTGCGGAGGCTCCATTCCCATGGGGGCGCAATGCGAACGCCAGTGTATCGACAGCCCAGCATTGCGTGCAAGGTGAAGAACTCCAGATAGTGAAAATAACTTCGCAGAAGCCCTCTACGCATGCACCATATTCAGGAGGTGTTCTGGCGCCTAAAACCGGCAGCGTTTATTTCTTTTTTTTTTTCTGTAAGACTGCCGGAAGTTGGGTCACCTTGTTTGCTGGAGAACATCCGTTCCCTCGATTTGCAAATGGCGTTAGAACAGCGGAGGGCGTCGTTCCACAATTTTTCCTTCAGGGATGTAAGCCCCTTTTTTCGTGGGTGTTTTAACGATGCTGTACGACAAGACAAATATGAAGCACCAGCGCAAGACGAAACAAGCGTTAGTAAAGCTGCGGAATCTAGCCGGCATCTGTGTAAGCGCCTGAGCACTACCTGCCATGGGCGGAACCAGACGTCGACGATGAGTACCACTCCGTTCTTCTTTCTTTTTTTTTGTCATCTGTTTGTGGTGTCTCGCTTTTTGTAATGCAGTCGCTAAGCTTTGTCAGTTGTTAATCTACTCGACACAGGAATGCGAGTCGAGTGCATCCGGCGTCTCTCAGTTCTGTGGTTTTCTGTGGTTGGGGCAAGCATTTATAAAATTCTTGAATGTACTGAGGAATGTGTGCTCTGCTGAAGTTTCAGGGCTTCTCAAAAGAGTGTGGAATGAAGTGAAATGCAAGAGTGACAGTGCGTTAGCAAAAAAAAAAAAAAAAAAAAAAAACAAGAATAACTGCTGACTATACTCGTGAACCTAAATTGCTAGCTGCTTTATTACCGCCTTATTCTGCGACGTGTGTATCAGATAATTAAACAAAAGAATAAGTGCCGGTTCACGACAAAATGTTTACTACTGCCCTAGCTTCACAGCAGCGGTGGAAGTTGAATTTACGTGATCGTCTTTGATACACTAACTACAATGTAATACAGAGCAATACAAATATACTGCCCCTGTACACCAACTTGTTCATTTATCTAATGAAATATAACTTTTTACTAACAAAATTTAGTTAATAATAATTTAGTGAAGATACATTGTGTAATTTCAGAGTTGAGGTCAGCCACGACTGAAAGCGCTAGTTTTGCCTAAAATTCTGCGCCTCGCGCCAGCTTCGAGAATCGGAATGTGCCGTAAAACGCTTCATTGTTGTTGCACTTAATTTGTTACCGGTGCCAGCGTAAATACTGGCCACTTAAATGTTTCTGCGTAGAAACGCATTTCATCGCACATGTTAAGTCACCTTTTCACGAAACATTTGCAAGACACAATGCTTCTAATCAAAGGCAATGCTTCAAACACTGGCTTACATTTGTTGCGAAATAAAAGCTCTCCCTTGCAAACATTAGAACTGTAATTATAAAGTAACTTAAGTTATGATAGTTAATGTTAGTTCGATTTGAGAGAGTTGTCGTAGAAGCACGTTGTGTGTTGTCGTAGAAGCACGTTGTGCGTCTGTTCCAACCTTTACAGAGGAACTGTAAGAAATATAGTTCACCTCGCTCGCACACAATCCAGTTAGTGTATTTTTTCTCTTTTTCGTAGTTTATTTTTCACTCTCCCCATGACCAGAGTTGCTACATATTGTATTGTAGCAATTGTAGCAAACGGCAAGACATATTGTACACAAGCAATGTCTTGCCGTTTGCTTAACTGTGTAATTACCGAGCATAGTTCCACGCCAAGAAAAATTTAAACAAGTAGTTCGATTTTTTTTTGTGGTCATGGCGAGCGCAAGTGGTGCGAACAAAAGTAATTGGAACACGGCAATTGTGGCCTAACTGTATTACAGTGCTCTCTAGCAGTCTCATGATAAAACAAAAAACCCTATCACGCGTCCTGCACGGCCGGCGATTATAGCAGTTAAATCCCAGCTTTCAGGCTGCTGGAGGGCATCGAAGTCGGGTTGGCCGCAGCTGCCATGTTCCAGTTCTTTCCGCGCATGTACGTTTGTACAAAAACATTTACAATAATATTTTTATTAGCAAAAGCTTAATTAGTGTACAATGATCCTTTTAGTACTCGGTTTATCGACTATGTGCAGCTGAAACCTCGGTCCGGCATATTAAACATGCTGCTATGTAGCTATAAGTTTTCTTTGCTTAAATTTTTAGCTATGAAATTCATCTTAGTGTAAAGGATACCTTGGAATTGGCAGCGTTCAGGCCGACGCGCAGCGATGCACACAGGCACGCACGTGTGGTTACATTGGCACGATAGATATGACAGGGTAAGCGCACGAATCACGCCATGCAGATATGAAAATTGCAACTGCGGCCGCATGGTACGCAAGTAAGGCCCGCGAGCGTGTTTTGTTTGCTTGTTTTTTATATATTTCCAAACGCGGGTACGATTTAGGCTCTAGCGTGCTCGTCAGATGCCGCTCACGGAAAGTGTCGCGTAACCTCGTTGTCTTCGTGAAAGTTCGAGATCAATGTAGTAGCCACTCCCGAAGCACGAGGGGGAGGAAGGGGGGCGGAGAAAATTCTTAGCGACTCGGTATTGCAGCGGTGGAAAAATTTTGCTTCTTGTGGACACCTAGCGTGCCCGTGTGAATTACCCGTCCGCGAAAGGCGGAACCGCCGAAAGGTTGTAGAGGACGTCCTTTTCCAAGAACAACCAGCTCACAATTGCATTCGGGGCCACGTCGTGAAACTCCTTCTGAGGTGCGTCTCTTGTTGGTCGAGCATGTTTCTGCAAACGCGGAAAGGAGGGTTGCTTTCAATTGCAGGCTGCTACGTCAAATTTGAAGTCTATAATAATTTGTTTTCTGCTTCCTCACTCGACCAGTCTAATGCTTAGTAAAGTTTGTGTATTCCGTGAGTAACTGGTCTTGACCAATGCTATGCTACAATCGCCGTCTGGTGAAGAAAGAGAATGAGGTTTGTTTGCACTCTGAGCGGCTCCTCAGCTGAACTTCCGCTATCATCGTTCATACTGGCATTTTTAAATAAACGCCTTTCATCGTACCAGTATGTACGCAGACCCATTCACAGATGCAGACTCATTCATTAGGGCAAACTGAAACGCTCTAATCTAGCGTTGCCACTCGGGAAAGGCAACGGCCGCAAACTTTCACATGTGCCTGGTCGCCCATCAACCTGGGCGCACAGCATCAAAGCCAGTGCGTGCCACCAAGCATCGTCCCCGAACACTATGCACGCTGTTATTGGTACTTACGGCGCAAAACTGAACACCACCACGTGCAAGAGCAAGACTACTGACAGCGCGGTTAAAGCTTTCAGTTATCAGCTTATAAGACAACACATCTTCATTCCCCTAATTGTGAAGACAGGCCTTATAAAGGCGAGCCAGCCACATTTACTCGTAATGCAGCATTTTACAGAGCCCCTTTGCATGTCCAACGTATGGCGGGAGACCACCAAGCAGGATTGTTACTTCGACGGCTGCAGGCAGCACTTTCTCTGTTGTCTGGCTTCCATATCTGTACCGCTTTCTACGGTTTAGCAACACTCAGCACCGTCAAAGACGTTAATAACAGCGCATAACCTCATAACAGCTCGAACGCCATCGTTGGCCCCCCTGCCTGTATATTACTCGCTTAAATATGGCAAAACGCGTACAAAAGTTGCGTAAGAGCGCGTTTGTTTAATCCATTATGCTTCGATTATCTCAAACAAGCAGGTTCGTCTTTATTCAAGATACGGCGCGTACGTACTACAATATGCAGAAACAAGACAAGTCTTTCGTTCTGCTGGTGGTAACAAGGTCACGCTCACGCTAAAGAATCACAGGCGGCAAACGATTCTCTACGTCTATATCTATCGCAATATCTTTATCAAACCGGCAAATTGGGTGAATTGTGAGACTAGCATTGTCCAGATCAGCGTCTTTGTATTCGTTCCTATCGCGCTATTTGATTTCGGCAATTACTTTCTACTTGGAAGGTGATGTAGCCAGCACTGATTTCGCTGCTTGCTTTTGCCTTGGCAGCCATATTGCTAAGCGTCAATTGCTATGTGGTAGCGTGCAAGAGTGCTAACCTACTTTCGTGAATACCTCTAGCCTCTCCCTTCGGGCCGCAACTTCTCAGAAAATGCCATAAAGCGACTGGAAGAATGTTGCCTGCTCGTGCGTGAAGGACTTCCCGTGGCTCGTCATGGAACAACGGGGGATGGACAGCGGAGCCAGGTTCCGCTTCCCAGCAGACAAGGTAAATACAAACCTAACTTCTGTTTTCGAAGCTTAGTTACGCTCAAATTTGTTTCTAGAATTCATTCGGTATGTGACTTCTGCTGATTTTATGGCTGTAAGGCGATTTTTGTTTCCTGATCGCGAAGTTAGCGTATCATCCTTTAGATACACTATAGCTGCCAGCTTAGGTCAGCAGGCCGCTGAATTTTATGCCAGGGCCTTGAAGAAGGTAACTTGTTTGTTCCTTATTCTGAAACGTCATTCAAAATTTATTTAAAGTGCACTTAAGAACCATTGCAGGTACCTTTACTTTCGCCGACGTTTCCCCCGTGTTTTTCTCGTTTTCTGTCGTGGAATCATCGGTGGAAAAAATGATGAATCAGGGAAATGTTAAGAACAAGATATTACGCTGAACGAAAAATTATATATAGATCCAATGCTCATGTCGGAATTTATTTGAAGCAAAACTTTATAATTAAACGTACACATGTCCGTTCGTTCTATTGCATATAATTATAAAGCTTCACCTATTTCAACAAGTTCGATTCTTCTCAATTAGTAAATTCATGAATGTTTATGCAAAGCAAAGGTCACAACCTTCACCTCGTGCAGTTATATTTTTTCATGAAGCTGTCCAGAACCTATTCTTAACTGCTAACCCAAACCAGCAGGCAGATGTGCGGCGTGAGACGCCTGCGTAGCGATGTCACGAGAACGAAGGCGATGTGTGATGCTTGTCGAGGGAAGAATGCTGATGACAGGTGTGTGCACAGAGAACTAGGACACTTGTAATCACGTGAAATTAGAACAACATGTGTTACCTGGAATGTTGAGAAGTTGCTCTTGAGCAGTTTTGCTGGGATAGTCAGAGGGCCATGTACCCTCGGTTCTTGCGGCTACGTGCATTGTTGGTTATGCCCTACAATATCCGAAGAGCAATCTTATTATTATAGGAAAGAACTGCTATCTAGACGTCCTCGTAATTTTTGTGGTACTTCATCGCCGTCGTTATCCTTCACAATGTGTGGTCATCGTTAATCCTTTGCCTTTGCAATATCTCTTCCTCTCTCTCTCTCTCTCTCTCTCTCTCTCTCTCTCTCTCTCTCTCTCTCTCTCTCTCTCTCTCTCTCTCTCTCTCTCTCTCTCTCATACGGACGCACACTCACACACGTTATTCGCTTTGCACTAAGAGGTTGAATCTGGCAATACGGCACGTAGCTTCACCTTAGAGCGCGAGATATCTCTGCATGAACATGGCTGCCCGCAGGGTGAAGGCTAGCGTAACCACCTCGTAAACCACCTCAACACTCTGGTAGAAACAGCTTTGATATATGCAATCTACAGGTTGTGGAAATATCTAGATCCCTGTTTATTGTAAAGCGAAGCTTTCCTCGCCTACCCTCACATGTTCGACGTGGATGCTGCTGCCGAGTCCATGGGCACCATGACAGTATATTTATTTATTTATTTATTTATTTATTTATTTATTTATTTATTTATTTATTTGAAATACTCTCAACGTCATTGCAGCGTTAACAGAGAGGAGTGGAACAGTAATGGTACATCATTGCAGATGTAAGTCTTGAATGCCGGTTGATCACGGTTGTTGACGATAAAGGCGGGGAGGTGGTTTCCATGACGTCTTTGGCACGAATAAATTAAAGTACAAGTTGGTGTGGCAGCTCGGCACTAGAACTTCAAAACCATGATCAACCCGTGATGGCATGTAGGATGGTGCAGTAAAGATAGCGTTGTTGGCATCATGGTTAGCGAAAAAGGGTCTTATGAAAAACACAGATGGTCGACAGCTCTTTTGCAAAGTAGATCAAGAAAGTTAATTGGAAAACTTCATTGCAGACAGGCTGGATGTTCGAGAATAATTGAAGGAACTAAAACGACTGAACGGTTCTGGATGGCCTCAGGAGAAGAAATGAGCACTGGTGACGAGGGATCGAGATTGATGATGCGTATTCTAGTTTAAACCTAACTATTGTTTGGTAGAGCATTAATTTTAGTGAGACGGGGTAAGATGCAAAGTTGTGACACAAAAGACCAAGCATGTGGTTTCCATATATATATATATATATATATAAATGCGTGAAGGTTATGTGCATCGTGTCGGAGTGCCAGCAAACGTCATTATAAAACTCTTGTATACTGACCGGCAATGTGATGCCAGTGCGTACCTTTGTTCGATGTAATACAAATAAGTAGATTCGTACAAAATATATTTCCGTATGACACCTGCACATAATTATCTCAGAAGTGCAAAGGCGTACTAATAAATTAGAGCATTAAAATAAACTGATTCTTTAGCGCGCTTGATTTTCTTTCAATTACCCATTCTGTACGTTCCCTGGGTGTCCTCCAATTCTTGGCCGATACTGCAGAATAGTTATGTGCCTCTGTGACACCAGAAGCAGTGAATTCTAAATGCATTTAGACGTGTGTCATACATACTCCTTTGTACATACCCCTATCGTCGCGATTCTTCCATCGAGAAGCATAAGTCACCTTTGTTCACGTGACATCGAAGCGTAGATTTCTAATGCTGCCTAGCCGCCTGATTTGGTGTTTGAATTTGGTCATAGCTTGTGACTGGTGTAGACTATAAATATAAGATATTCCACGAGACTGAAAGTATGACCATTATGGTGAATGAACATACGCACTGTATGGGATTAAACGCTGCACAGGATGACAGTAAGAAATATTGTATGCATCGTCGTTTGATGTATAGCATTTATATACACGCTTCACTTTGATATATTGCCAAAAAATGAAACGGATATGCATATTTTCTTCGTCTGTCATGCATCAGGCATTTGGGAGTGCAACTTTTGGCCGACTCGTTCATTGCAGGTTGTACAACAGCTCGACACTTCAGGAAACAAAATTCGACTCCAAAACACTCATTGACTTTTTTTACTTTCATATTTTTCGTCTGTCGTATTTTATTTATTTATAGGCCAGTGACATTCGTTCTTCACCGATCTGGGTAAAACCATCAATTCCTAGCCAAACATGTTTAATTTCTGCGCTTCGTCTTGCTGCTTCAGATACCACGTTACCCTACTTAATTCATAACTCATTTTTCTTACGATGAGCGCAGCCAAGCAATCGCAGTTGCGAAACTGGGACAATTAAACGCGTAGAAATGTGTCAGAGGAATAAAACAGCAGTCTAGTTGGGCTTTTAACCTCTTGCGATATTGTAAAGCAGAAATTTTCTTGTACACATTTGAGCGGTTTAGACGATGCACTACAGTTATCCTGGTAGACATGCAACACTGGCCTCTGTATTAGTCGAAATACGACTGCGTCAGCATTATAAGTTGTTTGAATAAAAATGTTACGAATTTACTAATTGCTAATATAATACAAATATTCTGACAGTGTAAAATTGGGCAATTGCAAGTGATGCGCACGAGCACAGCGCGATTTTAGCACAAATAAATGAATATGTACAGCATTAGCCTATATCATCACTCTGGGATACCATAATTATTTATGCAATAGGTCAACCTCTTCCACTCTCGCTCACGACCAAACCAGTCGACAAATCTTTCTTCACGAGTATTTGCCGCTTTTGTTAGTTCTTGCTCAAACTGACCCCGCCGATTCGTTTGGTTAGCCATTGCACCTCATAGCGCCAGTCGCCAAAAGTGGCTTTAAAAAATGAAAGCAATAAACCTAGAAATGAATCCCCACGATAGAAATTATCGCAGTCATCATCCTCATCACCATCAGCGTATCTATGTTGCTCTACCAGCGATTTCTAATAACTCTTGTCTTGCGCCATCTGATCACATCTTATCTCTGCAAACTTCCTTACACCACTAATTCGCTGACGTACAAGGCATATGGTGGCTGGGTTTATCGCGCGTCAATATTCCATGGGTTCGGTTATGCTGTCCCGTCAGGAATTGCGGTATCGTGGAGTAAATGGCCTAGGCGCGTCCATACAACCTACTATTTCGCACTTGGTTCTTCCGCTTTGATTTTTTCCCTCTTACGAGACAGTGCTTGTCCTCGCCTTTTCCGGAATTATTCATTTGGTCGGAGTTCACGTTATGTTCGTGTGCTTCACTTGCGTTTAGCTGCGTTTTTTACTGCCCATTGTTAACTGTCCAGTAGCGCGTTATTGTCTAACGCTTTGCCAGAAGACACCACGGCCCGTACATTTGAATTTAAGCTGGCTCTGCTGTGTATGTGACTATGTAGGTTGACAACAGTAGGCGATCACACCGTATCTGTGCGAGTATACGGCTCAAAGCGTTTCTGGATCTGTGCCAAGCTCGCCGTCTGAGTCTGAGTCTTTATTCCAGGTATATATACATATAGGTATATGGCTGAGAAGAAGGGGGAAAAAGCCGCTAAATCGCAGGTTGACGGTGCTTCCTTACCCCATGTGTACATCGGTGCAGCGGTACGCACAAGAAGAGACAGCACAGGATAAACCTATTTAGAAGGAAGACTCAAAAACAAACAGGCGAAGCACCTTAAAATTAACCATACAACAAATGCAATAACAACTCGTTTTAGACAAGTAATGCAAATAAGAAAGAGATTGTGGCAGGGAAATGCACAAAAGGAAAACTTAACAAAATACGTATCGAAGCTATTTATAAGAAATGTCACAGATCAATGCATAAGATAAGTAAAACTTGTTTAGTAAAGTGCAGTATTCTTGGTGTCGTGTAGGGTAGTAGTAAGTGTTGGTATGGCAGTTTAGCAACTTCAGATAAAAATATGCCGTAATAAATCTGATTTGTATAACGTTAAAACATGGTAATGATACATGCTCGATAAGCGCATGATGCGATAGGTGGTAAACAGTGGTTCGGAATGTGCTTTGCAAGGCATGGCAGAAATTGCTCTAAGCGCATTCTTCTGCTTAAGTGAGAGTTTCATGATCCTTGTGTTCACCTTCCCCACAACAAAATGCAGTATTTCAATTGCGATTCAAATAATGCGTGGTACAACGCAAGCTTTCCTTTTGCAGTTGATAAATAGTGAAATTTCCTCATTACTCCAACTACACGGGCAAGTTTACCTTGCAGATGCTTACTATGAGCATCCCGTAACATACATGTATTCCCACCGTTTTGACTTTGTTTTTTCTATGGCATTTCCTCTTAACGTAAGAGTAGCGCTGACAGAAAGAGCTTGATCTATAACTCTGAAAAATATGGCTTTAGTTTTGTTTGAACGTATAAAGAGAGAATTTTTAATAGACCAAGAGTGCGATTCATCTAAGATATTCGCTTGACTAGCCAAATTATGCGCATTAGTAGTTGTCGTCTGCGTATATAATACATTGAACAACAGTATCTGTTGTTATTAACTCCTCATTATAAATAATGAATAGCAAAGGACCAAGCAGGCTACCTTGATGAACTGTGTTTAATAGTATCACAGGACGAGTGATGGCCGCCAATAACCACATATTGAATACGGTCACGGGTGTAACTAGATATTAAGTCAAAGGAAATACATCGCACGCCATAAGCTGGAAGTTTTAAAAGATATGTTTTATGGTTGATTCTGTCAAATACTTTCAAGAAGTCTATAACTATTCCTAAAGTAATGAATTTCTTTTCTATATTATGAAGAATAAATTTCATTTCTTTGAGCAATACAACTTCGGTAAAATATTTTTCTCTGAAACCAAATCGGTTACTGTTCATTAAATCAAATTAGAAAAGGTAGAAAAATGTACATTGATAATTCCCTCTAATCTCTTGGAAAAAGTTGGTAATATGGATACGGGCCTAAAATTACTGGGGAATTCCTTAGCCTCCTTTATGAAGAATGACCAATTTTGCTTCTTTCTTCACCTCTGATAGAAAAATACTGGTACAGAGAGACAACCTATAAATATACCTCATAATTGGGCAAATAACATTTATGACATGTAATACAGATTTAACTCTAAATTGAAAAGCATTTGGCGCATTTGCTGACTTCCATACGGCTAAAAGCGGCTACCATTCCATCGCAATCATACTCAATGTAAGACCCATGGTATCAGGTGCCTGATTTTTCACGTAATCAAGTACACTACGGTAATGCTAAATATTATGTGGGAAGTGAAATAGTCGTTAAACTTCTCACTTAAGTCTACATGCATCACTGACACCATCAATTGTAAAAGAAAGTGTGACAAGATCGTTCAGACCTTAAGAGCATGTTTATTCTACTCCAGAGGGTCATCTGATCACTAATCCCTTCAAATAAGCGTAAGTGATATTTGTTTTCATATTTCCGTAATGTGACGTTTAGCTTATCGCACAATTTTTGGAAAACTATAAATCAAGGGAGCCACGACTCAGCAAAAGCTTCTGGTATAGCTTGCTCTTCTTAGAAATCATTTTAAGGATTCGGGGCGTTATCCGCGGCTTACGAGTTTTCTTTGGCTTATGAGTTTGCTTTGGTTTACTTTGAACCATGATGGTCTACATAATAGACGGTCAAGGTTTCGTGTCCTCGCTTTTTTCACCCTGCTTCTCGCATAATTATGCAATTTTTTTGTCCTTTTTTCTCATTGGTGCCGAAAACGAGCCGCACGAGAACGACATGGTCGTGTCCTGCAAGCATCTTTTAGGCAAAGACGATGCTGGCCTTTCGTGCGTCATCACCGGGTCAAGCGTCATTGCAACACGGTGGCCTACTGTACGAGTCAGGCCGGCGAGGTGAGCGCTTCGAAAACGTGACGTATACCGTCGTAATCGTTCCAGTGCCTTTCGCCCTGCCACTTGCCTATAAAACAATTTAACACGCACTAATATTGAGTACGCCAATGCTTCTTGTATTTCTTACAAGACATTACATATGTTCCTATCATAACTTTATTTAAAAGTAATTGAAAGAATGCATGCCTAGCGTTGCTACAATTATTCTATATGACAAATCCTTTTACCAAAGAATTGTAGACAGGGAGAGCTTGAGCTCATCCAGTGAAGCAGCGCATCAAGAAAAGGGCAGGAAGAAAGTAGCCGACGTGCGCTGCCTAATGAGTGAACGTTCATTGGAAAATAGCGTGAAAGCATCCGCATCGTTCACAGCTTGTATGTGGCGCTGCTGTCCAATTAACATTCAGTTATCTGCAAACGATCACTTTCTCTTGGTGTTTCGCACGCGCTGCTTAAATGGCTACATTTTTCCCTCCAGAATACCAGCACTGAAATCTCCCTTGTCCACGTAAACCACTTCCCTGTCGTACAATCTCTAGTTAAAAAAAATAGTCCATATCTCCTCACTGTGGCGTCCCTTATAATCCCCGAGTTTCTTTGGTATATAACACACTAATTTAAAATTACATCAATAGGTAACACCATACGGCGTTTCCACGTTCCTTCCTCAACGGCGGTAACGCAAGCTCATTCGACGTAAAACTGCCACCTATATTTGCCATTCATATTTATACTCAATGAAGCCGCACATGTTCAAATTAGATAATTAAGAGTGCATGACTGGTGAATTGAGACCCAGAATAGTTTTAGGTTAACGGCTCGGAAGTCATTAAGCACACCGAATCAATACTGAAAGTATTCTAAAAGATAACTGCACAATATAATGCCTTAACACGAGACTATACCAGTTAGGTGCGCTCTTGCTCGCTACAATTATACCTTCTAATTATTGCGGTTAGCATTCCTCAAGAACTTGACCCAGTTTTGGATATGTTTGTTTCTTTGTTGGTTTGTTTACTCGTATCTAACCTGTTTGACGCCTCCTTTGGTCTCGGTATTCTGTGATACGATGCGTAGAATATCGGGTTGGTATGCTGAGGGACCAACTTGTGTCACTGGCTATGTGATGGTATGTGCTGCATCTCAATTAACTTCTTTCATGACATTCTCAGTCTCTCTTTTTGTGCCGTTCATCAGTGAACCACTTTTACGCCAACTTCGGTCACTTGTTATGCGCCATTAGTCGCCGTGGTGGCATAATTTTGGTCGCTTGCATTATATAAACTTGTAGTATTCGTTGTTATTGTTTTTCGCATGTACCCCGCTCCCCTCTATAACGCCTAGGCGCTTGAGGGTATGTGAAATAAATAAATAAATAATTAAATAAATAAATAAATAAATAAATAAATATGGTGACTTTTTGGTTGTGCTGCTAAGCCCAAAGGCGTGAGATCAAATCCCGGTTATGCCGACCGCAGTCAATATCCTTGACGCGAACTTTGGTAACTTCAGGGCTATCTGCCAATAGGCAGGCACTTCATTTCATTAGACCTAGCTCGCGCCAGTTTGAAACACTGAACTGTTTCAGCAGCACGGTGCTTTGTTACTTGCGCAGCAGACATATGTCGGTGGCCAGGCCTTCTACCACGATGGTGTCTGGCAGCCCGCCCGCGAGACCTGGTGGCCAACTGTCCTAGCAGCCTAGTGTCTTGATCCTCACCCTGTCGATCTGATAGCCAGCTGATACAAAGACCTGCCAACTCGATACCCACCCTGCAGATCTGCCGGCCAGCTGTTCCAGTAGGATGGTTGTTTTGATGATCACCTTGTTGATCTCGTAGTCAGCTGATTTAGCGACCTGGTAACTCCATCCCCGCCCTGTGGATCTGGTGGCCAACTGATCTACCTATGTGGTATCATTATACCCCCTCTACTGACCTGGTGGTCAGCTGTGCTAGAAGCCTGGTGTCTTGATCCCCTTCCTGCGGACCAGGTGGTCAGCTGTTCTATCAGCCTGGTGTCTTGATTGCTGCCCTGTAGATCTTGGCGCCACCGCATCTAGTGCCAGGTAACTCGATGCCCGCCCTGCTGACCTAATGGCCAGCTATTCTAGCTGCATGATGTCCTGCTGCTCGCCCTGTAGGCCAGGTGGCCAGCTGTTCTTGTTGCCTCCTAGTCTGGTGATCACGCGATCACACATGCGTTAAGGAATGAGTTAGCAAAAGTTTTTTCTATCACAATTTCGTTATGAAAAAAAGTTGGGTGGGTTACTGTTTAACATACGCAACGTCAGCGTTTCTGTTAACTTCGTCCTACTCGCGCTTTTGATTTCTGTCATTAGTTTGTATTTAAAGATTGTCATGGCTGCAATAATCGGCGATATACGCTGAATCGATATCGCAGTTAGAATTCGCGTTTGTTGCCATTTTGCCATGAACTGTGAATGTGGTAGAGGGAAAGAGTGCTCGCATGCTTTGGTGAATAGTTTAAGCCGTTAACGCGCAAGCACAGCTCCCGCCGCATTTTTTAAGACACCACGAATTGCATGGATGAATGCTCGCTGCTGTTTTATGCAGGACATCTCCGTGACTTTTCGCTCAATCAATGCGGAGATGGACCCTCGGGCCAAGTGCCTCTTTCCTTCCTAGCAGATGACGTAAGCACAGTCCTTGGCGTAGCAGCCAGGCGAAGTGCCATCCACTGCTTTTTATGTAAGCGCTTCCTATTTCGTTCTCGTGAAGTTGGCGAATCTGTGGTTAGAGCAATGTACGACAGCTGCCTGTTCAGTGCAGCACGTACCTGAATTGCATGTCGTGTAGTTGGAATAAATAACCTGTAATTTCCTTATTCCCAAACGCAATTCCAGACACGCTGATATTATTCAAGGAACATACACAGCACGCTGACACTTGCTGACGTTTCCCCTTGTTTTAGATCGTTTCTGTCGTGGTAGCATCAGTAGACTCGTCGTTTTTGTAGCGAATCAACCATGAGTAGTCATCATCGTACCATTGTCATCTCATTTTCTCTCTTTCTCAGGCACTCACGTATGCCTACGTACGGAAACGGATGGACATGCACATGCGCACAATTTTTTTTTTGTCTGACAAAGGGGTTGAAACATCCCATAACACCGCGCGAAGCTATTATTTGGGTGTGAGATAGTTAGACAGGCAAAAGATAGATAGACAAGTAAACACAGTTGCAAATAGCGTAACAATAGCATAAACTAAATACACCGTGTAATAGGAGCAGGTTTAAAAGCACACGCCCGTGCTTGATCAAATGTTAAGCTATGTGTATAAGTTGATGCGTCTTTAAATAAATAAATAAATAAATAAATAAATAAATAAATAAATAAATATATATATATATATATATATATATATATATATATATATATATATATATATATATATATATATATATAGCTAAAGATACACCTGCGCAGCGTCGTGGAAGTACCACCAAACGGTATTATTTAACTACTGTACGAATGCAAAGTAGTATCAGTGTGCACCTCTGTTTGGCGTAATACAAGTACGCATATTCATACATAAAATACTAACATATGACATCTGCACGCACATATTCTGAAGCACAAACACGTCCTAACGAACCAGCACGGTACAATAAATTGATTCGGTCATCATAATCATCATCATCATCATAATCATCATCATCATCTTTTATGTCCACTGCAGGACGAAGGCCCCTTCCTGCGACCTCCCTTAAGCCTTTCCTGCGCCAACCGATTCCAACTAGCAGCCGCAAATTTCCCAATTTCGTCGCACCACGTGGTCGTGGTCTTCTGCCGTCCTCTACTGCGCTCCCCTTCTGTTGGTATCCATTGTCACATTTTATTCCTTAATGCACTTCATTTTCTTTGAATTACCATGTCGGTATGTTGCACCAAGTGCGTGCCGCTGTGACACAATAGGCACATAACTCCTATATCTACATAAATATGTGTTACGCTTCTCTGTTCCACCCGTCAAGCATCGACAAGCATAAGTTGCCTTTATCGTCATGACATCGCTGCGTAGATCTGAGATTGTTTGTCCGCCTTATTTAGTGCTTGAATTTCGGCATAGGTTGTGAACGGTGTTTACAAATATTAAAAAAAATCCATGAGAATAAAGTTTTGATTTTGTGGTGAATAAACATAAACATTGTGTGGGTTTACATACTCAACAGGATGAAAGTAAACACATTTGTGCGCATCGTCGTTAGTTATGTAGCTTTCTGATTGTACGCTTCACCTAAGCTTTACTTCGCATAAATTGCAATATATTTATTTATTTTTTTTATTTATTCAAAGAACCTTACAGGCCCTATGGCAGGGCATAAAGTAAGGGGGGCATATTAAACAGTAAAGGTATAAAGTACAAATTTCCAACAGGATCAGTGCTATAAAAAGATTACTGTGTTACACAATATTGAAGGCACTAGGAATACAAAGCAATATCTGAAGGCACACGAACACTTGTTACTGTTAACAGAGCAAAGGAAAACCGTTTGTGAAAATGATATACAACATGGCAAAAATGCACGATAACATACACTAGATTGGTTACTCGTGAACGGAATTAAATGGGAAAAGCATGAGTAACTGAGAGCGGAACGTGTCGGGATTAGATATGGAGGCTATGTTATCGGGGAGGTCATTCCAGAGACAAATGGCACGTGGTAGTGCAGATGAATTAAATGCATTTGTTTTACCGTATATGCGCATGAAACTGAACTGATTATGTAATCTGCGTGAAAAAGAGTGGGGTGTTTGTAGTTGTAACCGGGTTCGTTTATTAGTGTAAATATATTTGTGGAATAAGCAGAGAAGAGCGATGTTGCGGCGGATATCTAAAGGCGGCAACAGTAGGTCTAGTTTAATTTGTGTAATGCTTGAGTTTATGCTGTAGTTACGGGATATGAACCGGGCTGCTCTGTTTTGTACCATTTCAGTCATATTTATTAGATAATTTTGATGAGGAGACCAAATTGGGGAGGCGAATTCTAACTGTGGCAAAATGAATGTTTGGAAAGCGAGTTTTCGAATGTTTGGCGGCGAATTTCGCAAGTTGCGTCGTAGATAGCCAAGAGAACGTGATGCTTTCGCGCATGTAGAAGTGATGTGTGGGGCCCATGAAAGATTATCTGTAAGAACAACACCAAGGTACTTATATGATGAAGTGTGGGTAAGCATAGTGTTATTAAGGTGATACGAATATTTAGAATTTACACATTTTCGGCTGAAGCACATCACCTCGCACTTTGTAAAGTTTAGTGTCATGAGCCATTTGTTACACCAGTTAGCGATAAGGTTAAGATCTGCTTGAAGTTTCAAGTGATCGTCAGTCGTGTGAATAGGACGGTAGATTATGCAGTCATCGGCAAAAAGGCGCATGCAGGAAGTAATCTGTGTGGGTAAGTCGTTAATGTAGATTAAGAAGAGTAAGGGGCCGAGGACGCTGCCTTGTGGCACACCAGAGCTAACAGAAGAAGACGGGGAAGAGAAATTGTTAACAACAGTAAACTGTTTTCGAAAAGAAAGAAAATTACGAATCCAGGATAATGTTAAGGAGTCAAGTCGTAGGGCAGATAATTTAGAATTAAATTATATGTGTAATTTTGTATTCGTGTGGCATGCATCAGACATTTCCAAGGGGTAATTTGAGCCAACTGGGACGTTACAGGATCGATAGACAACAGTGGGACGATAGGGAAAGCAAAATTATGCTCCGGTCCGTCCAGTGACATTTTGTACTTCACGACGTTTCATAAGCCCCATTGGTTCTTCATGAGTCAATTATATGTATGCTGAACCGTTTTGAACAAAATCAAAAGATGATAGGCTGCGCTACCATTTAGTATCTGCCCTTCACCTTGCTACTTCAGAAACCCGGTAATCCTATTCAAATCTTTGCTCCTTTTCCTTACAATGTACTTGCGCTTGCCTTCTCGCGAATATCAAACGTGCTGATGAAAATACTTACGACTTGGACTCGTTGGTAATATAACACAAATATATTCATAGTGAACAAATGAACTAATTGGAACCGAAGCCCGCAAGCACAGCGCTATCTTTTAAAAGAAGAATCAAAAATAAAAATATAAATGTCATATGTCATTCATTCCGGGGTACCGTAACTTTTTGCGATAGCGCAACGAATGCCGCGCACACGCATTACAAAATCAACTGGTAGAACTGTGATGTAATGCCTCGTTGGCGTGCTTGAGGGAAGATAAATTATATCTTCTTTCTTCTCGAGTATATATATCACAAAGCAGTAATCATCATCACTATCGAGCAATTTATCCTCCCCCAGCGATTTCCAATTGCCCTTGCTTTGGGCCAGCTGACTCCATCTTATACCTGCTAGTGTCCTAATATAAGAGCACTTAATTTCCTGTCGTCCTCGACTTCCCTTCCCTTGGCACCCATTTTGTAACTCTTTTAAAGCACCAGTAATCAGCCCTATGCATTACATAGCCCACCCAGCTACATCGTTTCATTTTAATGTCAACTAAAATATCGGCTACCCCTGATTGCTCACTAATCCACAGCGCCGTGCTCCTGTCTCTCAATGCTATATCTAACATTTCTCTCAATATTTCTTGATAATATCGTACTCTTTGGGTCCTGTATTACTGCTCGCGGAATGCAGTGATACAAGTGAAGCTAACCATCATAATTTCATATTGCATGCCGTATGCTATACAACTGATTTCATTTTCCAGTGTTTCCTTTCCTCGATAAGAATCACCTTTGAATAATTTGCCTTGATATATTTTATTCTAGACACTGATTACCAGTCGCAAAAATTTGCAAGGCAATTCAGTATTACTTTATAGTTTTCTGTATACTAATCTTCCACTTTACTCTTTCATTACATTGGCTCAACCATACAATAGCAGTCATAATTTAGCTTTAATGCCAATGCCAATAACAGAGAAAAAAAGGAATATTTTATACACGTGCGCATGTCGGCACTAAAAAGCTGGAAGGTTATAACCAAGAATTCATTCTTGTAGCAAAGCTTATGACATGCACCTCGGAAATGAGGCGGAATGGATGGAAGGTGACCTCTAGTACAATCGACAATCAGTAGGCAGACATTACGTAGGGAAAACTGCACGCCGTAGTAAGCAAAGACGAAATTAACACAAGCCAAACGTCAGGAAAATGTGCTGGCGGGGTCCATCTTCCAGACACACGGTTATCCCCGAAAGTTCAAGGAAGCCCGAAGCTTGCATATTCATAAATATTCACTATGACGAGAAAAGGATACTCGAGCTAAAAGTTAAATATATGATGGTTGGGTTCGTTATACGTTATGATCGCATGGCAAAGGTTGTTGTCTCATGCCAGTAATTGCGGTATCGTGGAGTATGTGGCCTAGGCCCTTCTGCACAACCTCTAATATTGCGCTTCATTTCTCCATATTGATTTGCCAATGTGATGAGGCAACATTTATCCTCGGCTTTTACAGAATGACTCATTTGTTTGGAGTTTGCGCTGTGTCCGCGTGATTCGTTCAGGTTTGCATGCTTTTCGTTTGCTGTCCCTCATTCCCTGTCTGTCAGCTTATTGATGCTTGGACAAAAAATACCACGGCCCGTGCGTTTGCGTTTCAGCTGGCGCTGGTGTATATGGGTTGGTGTATATAATCGAGGCGCGGACAGCCAGTAGTTAGGGATCGACATATTTGGTGATCTTTTCTCTAACAAACACATTCGCAGGCAATCACACCGGATCTATGCGAGTATGCGGCCGAAAGCGTTTCTAGATCTGTGCGAAGCTCAGTATGTGTACAGAATAGAAGGTCAAGGCTTCTTATCCTCACCTCTTTCACCATGGTCCTCACATACATGTGCGATGTCTTTTCTTTTTTCATTGCTGGTCAAGTCATGCACGTATCTGCCGGGCAAAGACGATGCTGGCCTTCCCTGCGTCATCTCCAGGTCAAGCGTGAGAGGCAGGTCTAAACGGGTGGTCAGACTATATGATCTGGCCACAAAGGTGAGCGCATCGAAAACATGATATCCTGCATTGTAATCTTTCCAGTGCCTTTCACTGTGCCAATTGCGTATAACACAATTTCACGCAAACTAAACACGAGTACGCCAGTGCCTCTGTAATTATTATCGCTGAACTATGCACAAGACGCTGTAAATATTTATTTCAGTATTTTCGTATATTAAGGAATCATCAGAAAGATATTATCTAACGCAGTCCACAATTGCACCTGAATAATGTTATCAATACGAAAAACTGCAAACTGGGTGGACTGGAACCTACCTAGTGAAGCAGTGCATCAAGAACATGGCAGGCATGCGCTTCGTGACAAGTGGAATTTCATTGGAAAATAGCGTGAAAACACCTGCGTCGTTCACAGCATGTATGTGGTGCTGTGGTCCAATAAACGTTCAGTTATGGATCAACGATCGCGTTTTCTGCGTGCTTTGTGCGTGCAGTTTCAGTGGTTACTTTCATTTCTCCAGAATGCGACCAGCAAAATGCATTTTGTGTACATACTTCGCTTTTCTTTCGTGTGATGTATGGTAAAAATTCCGTAGATAATAATGCACGAGTTGCTCTGGTGTAGTTTTTTTCCTCTTTCTCCTCGTTCCCTTTACCCCTTTCCCCAGCACAGGGTAGCCAGCCAGAACTTACACTGTCTAACCTCCCTGTCCTTCCTACCCTTCTCTCTCTCTCTCTCTCTCTCTCTCTCTCTCTCTCTCTCTCGGTGTATTATACATATATTTAAAGCTGCGGCAAAACGAAACACAACGTGGTTTACCAGGCTCCTTGCAGATCGTCTGTAACGCAAGCTCATTCGGCGTAAAGCACCCAGCCATGCTTACCTTTGGGCACTATACTCACTGAAGCCACACACTTTTCAACGAGAAACAAAAATTTCATACATGAGTGTGGTGAATTGGGGCCCCGAGTCGTTTTCTGTAAACGACTCCGAAATCGTTGAACCCACCGACTCATAATTGATTGTATTGTAAAAGATAACGGCACAGCGCAAAGCTTTCACACGACAATATTACAGTTGCACTCTTGCGTGTTACAACTGTGACTTCTATTTATTGCGGTTAGCATTCCTTAGCTTAATCCAGTTTGCGGTATGTTTGTCTTTTCGTTTGTTTATCCGTATCTAACCTGTTCGACGGTAACTTTGTCCACAGGGGAGTCCGTGATCTAATGGGTAGACCATCGGGCTGCTGTGCTGAGGGACCAACCTGGTTCACTATGTGACTGTATGTGCCGCATCTAAATGAGCTTCTTTCAAGCCATTTTGAGTCACTGTGTATGTGCTAATCATCAGTGAAACTTCTTTTACCCCATCTGTGGTCACTGGTAATGTCCCATTACCCACCGTGATGGCTTTGGCGCAGCACTGCTAAGACCGACAGTGCGGGGTGATATCCCAGCAATGACGGCCATGTACGGTGCAGTGGGTACGCGTTAAAGAACCCCAGGTGGTAAAAATTACCCTTTAGTCTTCCACTACGGCGTGCCTCACAATCGTGTCCACTGTTTTGGCACGTAAAAGCTCAGAATTTAATTTGTGTTGTGTGCCGTTGCGTACGCACTGCCTTTCAGTTGATACCTTGAAGGCAACTAGCGTAACTGGTTATGTGCCACGAGGTAGGCGCCGCATTTCAATGAACCTCTTTCGCGCGGTCTTGGGTCATTCGGCTGTTCTATAGGGGCCCGTAGTCCTGCTGCCTGCCCTGCGGACCCGATGGCCTGGCCTTCAAGTGCGATGATGTCTGGCAGCCCGCCCCGCTGACCTGGTGGCCAGCTGTTTGAGCAGCCTGGTATTTTGATGCGCATCCTGTGGAACTGCTGACCAGCTTATTTAGCGAGCTGGAATCGCGATGCCCGGTCCTTATGAGCCGTTCTCGTGGCCTCCTCGGCTGCTGATCGGAAGATCTCGCGTGCATTTAGGAATCACAGGTGCCAAAGTTTTCTTTTTTTCTGTCATCGTCTCTTAATCAAAAAGACAATTTGGGCCAGTTGTTGTTAAACGTACGCAAATTCAGCGTCTGTATTATCTTCGCTCCTTTTGCGCTGATTGATTTCTGTCATTATTTTGCATTTAAAGATTGTCTTCACTGCAATGACGAGCGATATAACCTGAACCGATATCGCGGGCTGCGGTCCCGTTGACTGTCATTTTGCTGGTGGTGGTGAATGTGGTGGCGCGAGCGAAAGTATGATTAGCTGCTTTCGTGAATAGCTTTAGCCTCACATACACTTTATTGAAGACACCACGAAATGTCTAAATCGACGCCGGCTGCTTGTGTATGTAGGACGTGCGCGTGGTTTTGGGTCCAAAAAAAGCTTACACGGACAGCGGGGCCAAGTAACACATGCTAGCAGACGACCTGAGCACAATAATGGCGAATGTTTTGAAATAATTGCGCTCAACCAACTTTTGGTGTAGCAGCCACGCGAAATGCGATTAGTTTCCTTTTGGTGTAACCACTATCTCTATCGTGCCCGTGTAGTTGGCGTGTCTTTGGTTAGACAAACGTACTAAAGCTGCCTGTTCAGTGCAGCACGTTCTCGAACTTGATGCCGTGTACTTGAAAGAAATAACCTGTTTGTCCCTAATTCCAAAACACCATGCAAAAATTGCTGATTCAGTATCCAATAAATACTGGAGGCAGGTTTCTATTTGCCAACGTCTCGCATTGTTGTTGATCGTTTCCATCGTGGCAGCATCAGTGGAGAATACCGCAGAACCAATGCACATGTGATGATATACATGAAGCGAAGTTTTTTTATAATAAATGCTATACAGCTAACCGCAATGCGCACGTTGTTTAGTTTCATCCTATACAACCAGTAAATTAATGCGATGTTTATCCAGAGCCTTCACCTCGTAGAATTTGTAGATTTGTGGTCTATACCATTCAGAATTTCTTCTGAAATGCATACACCAGATCAGGCGGATGCGGTGGGTAATGGGTAATGGTAATGGTGGGTGGTGGGTAGTGGTAATGGGTGGGATGCGGTGGGTAACGAAGGCGGTGGGTAATGCATGCCGAGGGAAGAATGCCGATGACGATTTTTTCCAGTACACTTCGCTAAGCACAATTACTGAATTTTGCCGCGTAGCAACGCTTCAACAGTCACTTCAACGCCTAAATAGGCGCGGCTTTTTTTTTCACCAGCCCCGGCGGCACAGCGTCAATGCCGTTCCCTTGTGGGACCACAAGGTCACGGTTTCCATACTGGAACGCACTGCACAGGGTTCAGCCAGGAAAAAAAGGGCACCTGGCGTTGCGAGAATGTTAAACAGCTTCATGTTGCGGAAATACAGCCGCAGCGCTCCCACAAAACTTTTGCAATCCAAATAGTGGCAGGGTCAGAAAATGTTTTTTAAACAAAAGGAAAGCTCCCGTTCCCATCTGCAGTGCTAACGTTCACATCTGCAATGCTAACGTTCCAACTGAGTATTGCAATGCAATACTCAGTACGAACATTTCTCGCTGCAACTTCGCAGAGCCGTGGTTCAAGCTCTAGCATAACTTAAAATCTCCTTTTTTATTTTAATTTCACAGGCTTCATCTGATTAAAAAGGTTCTTATTTTATTCAAAGCCCATCTTCTGTACATGGAGCGAGGCTAAAGACAAACACGAAAATAAGTTTATACGAATAAAGCATTCGTTAAAACTTTGTATTCTATTTTTTGCATCAATAAGTTGCTTATTTCAAAGAGAAAATGGAGTTCGAAGCTTTTTTTTTTCTACCTTCGCGCGTAAGCAACAGGTTCGTACGTCAGTGTGACGTTACAGATTTCAATATATCATTTTGCTACTCGGGTTGTTCTGGCTCATTAAAAGGTTTTAAAAGTTGCTGAGTGCACTCTCTCGTTCTTTCAGAATGCGAAATAGTCCATAATTATCGATGAAAAATTAACTAAGCCCGAGAACATGCCATTAAATATGACGTCACAGCGAGCTGGTGCGTGCTCCACGCTCGTATTTCGACTTCGCGTCTGTTTTTTTTTTTTTTTTCGCTTAGCAGGCCGCCTCTCACGAAATTAGCACATCTTTTTGTCTTTTGTAGAATGGTGATTTACTAACAAAGCTGATGTCATTCGTACAGGAGATATGGCCTTAGTGATACGGTCTCGGGGCACGTTTGCGAGAGTTTATGTGCGCCTCGTTTGCTTCTGCGACGTAATGACAGTAGTTAACACACTTAACTTAATCACTCCAACACAAATATCATCACGAATGCTATGCCCAGCAAATAAAACGCGAGGCGCACCAGCCGCGGTAGTGCAGTGGTTAAGGCATTGCGCTGCTGTGCACGAGGTCGCGGGTTCGATTCCGTCTGCGGAAGCCGCATTCCGATCGGCTTGGAATGCAGGAACGCTCGCGTGCACCATGCTATGCATGTAAGTTCAAGAACTCCAGCGGGAAAAACTTATCTCCAGAGATGTCTGCTACGGCGAGTATCGTAATCAGACCGTGTAGGCGAGTGGAATACGCGGAATTACCTTTTTTTTTCTTTAGTAAGCCTGCCGGAAGTTGTGTTTGCTTGACAACATCCGCCCCTTCAGTATGCAAATGGCGTTTGGACCGCAGGGAGCATCGGACCGCAACCTTGCCTTCCGGGGTGTAAGCAGTTTTCTTTTTGTGTGTGCGCGTGTGCTTTAAAGGTGTTGTACGAGAATTGGCGACACCAGCGCAAGACGAAACGAGGATTAGAAAAGCTGCGGAATCCAGCCGGCATTCGTGTAAGGGCCTGAGCACTATCGACGGCCATGGGCGGAACCAGACGTCGGCGGTGAGTACCATTCCGCTATTCTTTCCTTTCTTGGTATTGTGCTTGTGGTGTCTCACGTTCTTTAAAGTGCAGTTGCTAGCCTTTGCCATTTATTAATCACCTTGACACAAGAATATGAACCCCGTGCATTTGACGCCTCTAAGTTTTGCGGTGTTCTGTGGTTTCAAGCATTTGTAAATTTGTTGAGTGTGCTGCGTATCTGTACTCTGTTAATGTTTGATGGCTACTCAAACGAGCACGGAGTTAAACGAGAAGGAACAGTGAGAGTGCGTTAGTAAAAGAAAAAAAAAAGCTTCTTATGTGTTTGTCGACAAAACATTTTAGCTGCTTTATTTCCGCGTTATTCGGCGATGTCTGCCTCAGATTCGCAATAGTAATAAAAAATGAAAACGGGTGCCTGAGAAAATGATAATTATTACTGGCCAAACTTCACAGAAGTGCTGGAAATTGAAACTGACGAAATAATTGTCGATGGAATAACAGCAATGTAATAGAAATCAACCTAAGTATATTCCATGCGTAGAAAAGCTTGTTCGTTTAGCTCAGGGAACGCAAAAGGATAGACTTCGTTTCAGTAAAATATTAATTTCAAAACGCGCGGTGTAATTGTAGAGTTGTGGTTAGCCAGGAATGAAAGTTGGATCCTCTGCCAGAAATTCTGTGGCTCACGCCAGCTTCGGGAACAGGTATGCGAAGTAACATGTTTTTCTGCTGCAGTGAATTTATCCGCGCGCCCATCGTAAATACACACTACGAAGACGTTTCTGGGTTAACAATGCATTGCGCCTCACATTTTAAAGTCAGAATTTCGCGAAGCATCTGCAAGACACAATGCTTCTAATAAATGTTTGCGCGTAAAGCACTGGCTTGCTTCTACTATAAAATTACAACTTGTCCTTAGTCATTTAAAGAGTGATTATAAATCAAGTTACATTTATAAATTCATTTGTTAGTTAATGCAGGTTCAATTTCAGACAGTCGTCGTGTATTTCATCCCTTGCTCAGTGAATGTAAGAAATATTGCACACTTCGCTCACACAATGCTGTTTGCGTAATATTTTGTTTCCTTTTTAGTGAAAACCACCTCTGCCCACAGGGCTAGACTTGTACCCTAAAAACTTATTATATACAAGCAATAATTTGCCGTTTTATTAACCGCATAATTCCGAAACACATATTAAGGAAAATAAAAGCAAATTCTTCGCCTCTATTTCTGGCCATAGAAAGTACATTTGTAGAAAACAAGCAACAAAAGGCCCATTTAGATGTTGTGCCACTAAAAGCTTAATTAGTATAGTAATTATTTATTTAGTAAATATTTCTTTACACTATCTAGCATCGAAATCTCGCTCCAGCGTATTAAAGACGTCAGTGTAGGCGATAAGTTATGTTCACTTGCTTAAATTTACTTTTTTAGCCGTGAAACTCAGTGTCTAGTACGAAGGATGCGTTGGGCATTGCAGGGTGAATTAAGGCTCATCTTTACGAGATAATAATTGCACAGTCAAGAATCACTAGCATTGACGCGTACGAGCCCACAATTGTGTGGCACACTGGCACTATTGATAAGAGTTTACCGCGCGAATTGCGTCAGACAGATATAAGTTTGACTGCGGCTGATACGCAAGCGATGACCGCGAGCGTGTCTTCCTTTTCAATTCTTTTGTCAACTCGAAGCTAGGGAACGCTATAAGTTCGAGCGTGCTCTTCAGATGACGCCGACGGAAAGTATCGCGTAACCAGGCTTAACCTCCTGTCTTCGAGAAATCTCGAGAACTATATAGCAGCCACTCCCGAAGCGCGACAGGGGCAGCGAAAATTGTGAGCGACTCGGTATTGTGGCGGCAGGAAAATTTGCTCCTTTCGAACACCTAATGTTCCACTGTCGACTATAGGTCATAAAAGACGGCTTTGCAGAAACGTTCCAGAAATTATTCTTTTTATAAAGCAACCAGCCGGGAAATGCATCCAACTGAGACGCCGTGAAAGACGCCCCTCGGAGGAGATGCGGCATTATCCTGCGAGTACACCTCTTAAAATGCGGAAGAAAAATGGCACTACGAGAAATTTACTAGAATGCCGGCTTAACTTCACTGCAGTTATCCGGCCAATTAGTAAGGTCTAGCAAGGTAATTGGTGTAATTGGTGGGTGGTCCTAAGTGTGTGTACAGACCCATTCATTCATAGCGCAAACACCTCGCTATAGGGCAAGAGGAACACTGATCAAGCGTTGCCGCTCGAGAAGAGCAACGGGCGCAATGTTCTTACACATTTGCGTGGCCGCGCTTCAACCTGGGTTCACAATATCTAAACCGGCAAGTGCTGCCAAGCGTCGTCCACGAACCGGATTGAGAACTAGCTGCACATGCGCCGTGCACATCAGTGAGTTGGTCTGTGGTATGCATACGGCGCAAAACTGAACACAGGCTCCAGCAAGACGAAAAACACAGTGACAGTACTGCTAAAGTTATATTTTACTAGCATATCAGAGTGCATGTCTTTTTCGTTCAACCTAAGATGCCGGTAGTCTTTGTAAACGTTAGCCACCCGCATATATTGGGAGCGCAGTATCTTAGAGAACGTAGACGGCATGCAGCGCTGTCCATGTTGTCTCGTTTCCAGCTGTGTCCCACTTTCCGTGGTAGAGCAACATTCATGACTACCTATAAGTATTTAACAGTAGCACATCAGTTAATTCACTCCAGCCGCAAGTAGAGAATCATATGTGCGACAGTAAAAGCTTTCTCGCCAGACCTTCAGTCGCCTTAGTCCAATTCGAATGTCTACGTTGGCTTCCTGGCCTGCAAACTATACTGACTTAAATATGTCAAGACGCGTGGAAAGGTTGCGTAAGAGCCGATTTCTTGAATCCATTATATTTTAGGTGTCTTACGTGAGGACGTTGGTATATATTGAACTTCATATATGCTGCAAGTACGTACTGAAATCTACAAATAAGGCCTATGTTTCTAGTTATGCTGGAAATCACAAGGTAACGCGCACGCTAAAGAATCACAGGAAGCAAAAGATTGTTTCCGTTTCCCTTTCTATCGCAATTTCTTTATCAAAACGGCATCTTTACCGAATCGGTAGGCTATACCATCGTCCAAATAGGCTTCTTTGCCTTCATTCCTTTGGCGCTGTTTGATTTCGACAATTTCTTTGCACTGGCACTTCTCCGCAGTAGCAGGCGATGTATCCTGCGCTGATATCGCGGCTTCCTTCGACCTTGGCCGCCATTTTGCCCTTTGTCAGTGCATGTGGTTGCATGCAAGAGTGCTCACCTCATTTCGCGAATATATTTAGCTTCTGTCGTCTGGACGTAACTCACGCTGCTTTTTCGGAGTGACCATAGAGCGAGTGAAACAATGCTGGCTGCTCATCCTTGTAGGACGTGCCCGTGGCTCGTGGTTCGAACAACCCCGGGACGGGCAGCCGGCTCAAGCTACGTTTCCCAGCACGCGAGGTGAGACCAATCCTTGCAACTGTTTTGAAGTAATTATGCTCCAACAACATTTCGCGTAGCAGCTGTGCGAAGTGCCTACCACGCCTTTCGCTGTAAAATTTCTTTTTTTCCTGCTCGCGAAGTAGGCTTATCAACCATTAGGCGAAATACATACAGCTGCCAGTTCACTACAGCATTCCGCCGAACTTGATGCCGACGTGTTGAAAGTATAAATTCGTTCCTATCGCGTTTTCTGACTTCGGGTATTTCCTCGTACTTCGACGTTGCCTTTGCCGCAGTTGCAGGCGATGTAGCCTGTACTGATATCGCGGATTTTGTTCGCCTTGGCTGCAATTTTGCCATATGTCGGTGCATGTGATTGCATGCAAGAGCGCCTAGCTTCTTGCGCGAATGCCTTTAGCTTCTGCCGCCAGGCCACAACTTTTTCAATGATGCCATAAAGTGACTAAAAGAATGTCGATTGCTCGTGCATGTAGGACTTTCCCTTGGCTCATGATGCAAACAACCGGGATGACGGACAGCCGGGCCAACTTGCCGCTTCCCAGAAGACAAGGGAAGCACAATCCTAGCTGCTACATTCAAAGATAAGTAGTTACGCTCAACCAACTCTTTGTGTAGCGTACATGCAATATATGCCTACGGCTAATTTTGTTCCGCAAATCGCTTTATTTTCCCTGCTCGCGAAGTGGACGTATCAAGCGTTAGACAAATGCACTAAGCTGCCACTTTACTGTAGCACGCCATTGATTTAGGTGTCAGTGCGTGGAAAATATAACTTGTTAGTTCTTTATTCCGAAACGCAATTTAAAACTCGGTGAAAGTCCGTTCAAGGACTACTGAAGGCAGTTTCGCCCTGTATTTGTTATTTTCTGTCGCGGCACCATTGGTTGAAAAAATCACTAATCAGAGATACGCTAAGAACAAAAAATTATGCAGAAGGAAAAAGTATACGTAGATCCAGCACACATGTCGAAAGTTCTTTGGATTGCAGCTTTATAAGTAAACGTACGCATTTATGGTTAATTATATTACAGTTAAACATAAAGCTTCGACTGTGCGACAGGTTTGATCCTATGCAACCATAATGTCATGGATGTTTATGGAAAGCAAGTCACAACCTTCACCTCACAAAATTGTTGTATTTGTTTGCTAGAGCGTTTAGAAGCTACTCCGAAATACAAACACCAGATCAGGCGTGCGCATAGTGTGAGATGTGTGTGTAATGATGTCACGAGGGCGAAGGTGACGTGTGACGCTTGTCTAGGGTAGAATGCTGATGACAGGTGCGTGGGCAAAGAAGTAGGACACATTTGTAACCACGCATAATCTGGGCACCGTGAGGCACCTACAGTCTGGCTGGAGAAGGTGCACTTCGGTTTGCGTGGATAGTCACAGAGGGCCATGTACCCTCGGTAGTTGCGTCTACGTGCCTTACTGCTCGTCCCACAGTATCTCAAGAGCAACCTTATTATAGCAAAGAAGAGTTCCTTCGGCGTTCGTCAACGCACAAGGTTAAAGTTATGAACAGTGCAGATTGCGTTGCCGAAGCGCATTATTAGGGAGACCAGTGTATCGTATAACATGTTGTTTGCGCTTGTGCCTGTTTGCTGTGTGGGTTATCCTTGAAACATTTATTTCACTTTTATGTAACTTTTATTTTTTCATGTGTGATATGTACCTTCTATCTAATGTTCAGTTCTATTTGTAGCTTTCGGTAACTCTTTTTACACTTCTCTCGTCGCGTCCTTTTCAGAAGCTGATTGGGGGCCGCGGTTACTTGTGTTACATTCAATTATAAACCTGTAATAATAATAATAATAATAATAATAATAATAATAATAATAATAATAATAATAATAATAATAATAATAATAATAATCAGCGATAGCGACATGCTGTGCAGGACGACAAGATTGACACAACGACGTTGTCATGACAACGTGACGATGACTGTCATTGGTGGCATGACTACTTAACTGCTGTGGCAGGGAAAAGTTGCAACTCTAATTTTGTACAGCGCCTGCGTCATCATTGACGATGACGCTTAAGCAGCGGTACAAGAGCGCGTGCTGTAAAATGTTTGCGGTTGCGCCTTCTAACGAGCAGCTTTCTTTTTTTTCCTCTTTCACCCGTTTTCGTGGATGCTCAGTGATCGTAGTTCGGACTCGGCAAGGAAATAGCTCGTTCATTTCTTGATTCGTTCGCCACTTTGGTCATTCCATTCAGTCATTCAGTAGTTCGTTCGTTCAGTAGTTCGTCCGTTCAGTAGTTCATTCATTCGTCCGCTAGTTCGTTCATTACTTCGCTCATTAGCTCGTTCGTTAGGTCGTTCATTATTTCGTTCGTCAGTTCGTTCGTTAGTTCGTTCATTCATTCGTTTTTTTCCTTAGTTATCTCTTTCAGTAATACATTAGGTGGCCAGCTGGTTCGTTCGCTGATTCGGACCTTTCGCATACATTGGAAATATACTGTGGTGGTTTCGCCAGAGCACTTCAGTAGTCATGCATTGACGTCATAGTCATCAGCACATCGTTGTCATATCCCGCCGCGCACGCTCTCAAGTTCGAGAGATTGTCACGAAAGGCAAAAAAAAAAGATGAACCGCGGCGCATTCTAGCCTCAAACGCCTAAGTGAAGCTTCTGTAGTTTAGTCGTACACGTTAATTCGTACTTTTTCTTCTAGGGGCGGTCAACGGGGCTAAATATTTTAAATATTTGATCTATAACTCTACATATAAACACCGACAACCACTAGTTAACATGCCACTTTTTACAAAATAATTTGGTCATTGATTTTACTGGAGTTCTAGCTGTTATTAAAGTGTGTGCTTTATTACTAGAATAAAGATTTTGAGACCTCACTTACGTGCGATAAGCAGCATCCCAATAACATTGATTGCAGTCCGCGCCGCTCATCGATTCAAGTTGCACCGCGGTAATATTTGCGAACGGAGTGGTTGTTTCCTTTCAGCAGCACGCAGGTTCATTCTAAAGCAGTTTTGTTCTTAATAAGAATAATATACCTGTATCAGTCAGTTCATGCGTCCAATATTCGATAGCCGCCAACAAGTGAAAGTGTTTAAAGACGGTGAATTTTATCAGCTGCGACGTTTCACAGACATAACGACTGCGCGACTTTGATCGTTATTGATCTGCCGCGTCTGGCCGCATTATGGCATGTTGCTCGCAAAAAGAAAAAGTGCTCGCTAGAGTGAAAATTCATCGCTGGAACCGACCACAGTCTGTTTGGAGACTACCCAAGAAAGTGGATTAACCTTGCAGCCTTCGGCCGTGTGCAGCGGTGAGTAAAACGCAGTGCTTCGTTTTTAACTTGGAATTTATTTACGTGCGAGGCGGATAAAGCACATTCCTGTAGTCATTTCTTAGAAGCGGTAAATAATAATAATTATATAATTATTGCTCTTCAAAGGAAATTCCAACGATGCTTTTATTTCGCCACATAGCTTAAGTTCCCAACATGAAATACAGCATAAATAATAGTCTTGGCTGTTTCTGCATAAGTGTTGCACCGCGATAAATTCACTGCACATTGGTGGCGAATGTACTTGTGGTGACAGTTACATTTATTACATTTGAGACATAGTCGAATATTACTAGTACCTCGCAGGAACAATTGTCATCTAATTGAGGCCTGACTAAGCACAGCCGTCACATGGACACGTTTAAAAGAAAAGCACGCGCAAAACAGTGTTGCGTATGTATTTGGGCTTTTCTTTCATCGAGCGTTTTGTGCATTGTTCTTGGTCACGCATGAATCACAAACTCCCCCAAACTTCCACCATAGTAAATGAGGCTTTTTCTTCCGACTCCAGCCTTCAAGACGCTCCTCATACATCTTCACCTTTTGGGACTTAATTGTCTCTGGACGTACAAGTTAATAGCGAATGTGTCGCCACTGGAAATAACAACAAGGGCCACATTCCTCCCAAAGTATGTTTCTGAACACTTCGCCCAGAGCCGTGATTTGTTTATTTATTGGACAAACTTTTGTTTCACCATCTTTTGCTTTGCATGTTTGTCATGGATTCGTCATTTATCTTTTCAGGAAAACTGACAAAAGAGAGATTATTGGTGCGCAAGTTGCCCACGCCAAGCCATAAGAAGCTCAAAAGGCACCCCAATGACATGTCCTCTTGAACTATGTGCCTCACCATCAAATGTTTGCAATTTTACCAGGTAGAAGGGTGTGGGACCTATCAGGAAAACAGCAGTCTAGAGTTTTCTATCTTACCGGGTGGGAATGCTAAAATTTAACATACAAGCTTACTTGCTTTTAAAGCCGTTTTATGACAAACAGAAATAACACGTGGAGTCCCAACTTGTTTCTTTTCTAGTCATCAGAACCATGACAACCAGAACAGGACAAGATAGCAAGCTCGTACTTGCTAATGCACAAAATCTGTCATCTGCTTGTGGCAAATCAGCTTGGCGAGCAATACCACCAACTACTACGTGCTTCAGGAAAATTTTGAACTGCGTGAGGAAGACAGGACGTGAACAGAAACATAGACGCACACACAATTTAAAATTTTGCCAAGTCTATGAACTGACCAACCCAACAACGTGCCTTACTTCAGTATGACATGCTCCCTAGAATGATTTGTTACATGAAAATGCACAGAATTTTAAAACGGTCAAAAGTGCTCAATGCAATTTTGAGGAAATTACGCTTCATGGTGACTGAATTTCAGGTAGTCACTCTTAAATGGTTCGTGAGGAGTTAGCGTGAAATAAATATATAGGCCAGCCCTGCACAGTAAGATAGAAGATGCTAGAAAAGACAAGCTCACACAACGCGCCTACTCCACATTTCACAAACATGACAAACAACTATACGCACTTTTTCTTTCTCCTCAAACAGCCGACGACAAACCCGAGCACAGTGTGTTTCCAAAATGTTTTTGAAATATACTCGCACACTAGAAAGTTTGGCTTGACATTTAACGAAGCAACAGTACATGAGCACGGAAATCCTCAGTGTAGGAACTTCGTCATGGCAATCACAAATATGTCTGCTTCTTGAAACGTTGACTCTAGGCTAAGGCTTCCCTTACCTCTGTTACTCAATTGAAATCTTTATTTCCTTCCAAACTTTTTGCCGTGTTTGAATATATAAACCGAGATTTTTATTTTACAGCATTAAGCCGCAAATTGCATTTTCTAAGGATCTGTGAGCATTAATTCGGCTTGATTATATGTTTATTTATCCCTCCTTTTTTATTCACACAATCTTCGCAGAAGTACTTGTAAGCACTGTTGTCTCCATAACGTTCCTTGCGAGTACTCCATTTGTGTCAAAGCTTTTAATGCCACACCTGAGCACTAAATGTGATGCTGAAGTAAAAAAAATAGAAATGTGCTGGAAAATATAACTAAACTTTAACACTACTCGCCTCTCGCCAATGTATTACCAAAAGAATGAGACAACATTGTAGCCAGCGCGTTCTTGCTTACACTTCATCTTTCATGAGTTTATGTATCGTTCTTTTTTTTATTCTAGCTGAAATCATCGAACGCAGACTATATCCGTATAGCGCGACACACTCCAGGTAGCGTTGTACGCAATTACAGTACAAAGATAGCCCAGCACAAATATCATCGTGTGTAGCTTCGTTCGACCTGCTTTGAGTAGCACGCTGAACACGATGGGAAGAATGCGCTTGATTTAAGTTTTCAATTAAGTAAATGGCTGCTTGTGTTTCTGTATGTTGCAAACTCACTGATTGACAGCATGAAGTCCACCTGACCTGCGCGAAAATTGTGAGCATGTACTGCTTATTCACCATAGACAATAAACACTCTAAGATTGCTTGTCTGAAGTCTTATTTTTTGCAAGTTGAGAACTCTCGGTCACTTGGTGACATTAGAAAAATATATGCAGAAATATTTCAGTACCATATACACGAATACCACCCCGACAGCGGTAACAAAACGCCCAAAATGTGCGAGCGCTCAGTGCGACCTCATCTCATTGCTCACATCATCGTCATAATAATAATAATAATAATAATAATAATAATAATAATAATAATCAGCCTGTTTACGCCCACTGCAGGGTAAAGGCCTCTCCCATACTTCTCCAACTACCCCGGTCATGTGCTAATTGTGGCCATGTTGTCCCTGCAAACTTATTAATCTCATCCGCCCACCTAACTTTCTGCCGCCTCCTGCTACGCTTCCCTTCTCTTGGAATCTAGTCCGTAACCCCTAATGACCATCGATTATCTTCTCTAATCATTTCCTGCCCTGCCCATGCCCATTTCTTTTTCTTGATTTCAACTAAGAGGTCTCTAACTCGCATTTGTTTCCTCACCCAATCTGCTTTCTTCTTATCCCTTAACCTTACTTCTTCTTCTTCTTTCCATACATCGTTGTGCCGTCCTCAATTTAAGTAGAATCCACAACGTAATGATATTAGCTTTGATTTTGGCAGCGCCACCTCTACTACTCTTACTCCCGTTGCAATGTCGAAAGCACAGTTTCGCTTCTCTAAGTATTATGAATCATTATAAGTGTCAGCATGTCGGTGTCTCCGTCATCTACTTGTTAATGTCACCATGTCGTTATTGTTCTGTTTTCGTCACACCACTGCAGTGGTTACGTCATCGACGTCATGTCGCCGTCACAGTAAAGCGTCATCACCATGTCGGCCGTGTCGTCATGCCGTGGTCGTCTTTGTGACATCATTGCAGTGTTCGGGATATCACTGTCACCACGACGCCCTCACCGTTTGTGTCTTACTTCAACGCCCTTGTCATCGCTCACAATCTGTGGTCGTCGTTAAACCTTTGTCATCTCAATTTGTGTTTCTTTCTCTTACGCACGCGCACATACATAAATGATTCGCCTTACACTAAGGTTGAATCATCTGATAACACGGTGCGGAGGTTCACCGTAGGGGGCGACATAGGTAGGCGTGTAGACGGCTACGCCCACGTGGGAGACTAGGGTAACGATCACGTAAACATCCTCAACAGCGTGGTGCGACCAACCTTTATACGCGCAATCGACAGGTTGAGCTTAAATAAATGTGTATATTAAAGGGGAGCTTTCCTTCCCTACCTTCACGTTTTTGGCATGGCTGCTGCTGCTGCGGGGTCCGTCGTATATATATATATATATATATATATATATATATATATATCCGTTTCCCACAGGCGTTCTAATGCATAAATCTATATAAACTCGCTCTTTAGTGCACTTCATTTTCCTTGAATTAGTCATTCCGTATGTTCCACTGGGTGTGTGCCAATTGTTGGCCAATCCTGCAGAACGGTTGTGTGATTGCGACAACAGAGGTACAGAATCCTAAACATATCTAGACACGTGTCGTACTTTTCTGTGCATACACCTGGCATCGCCATTCTTGCATCGACCAGCATAAGTCGCCTTTGTCCACATCACATCGCAGGGTAGATTACTAATACTGAGTAGCCGCCTGATTTGTGGTTGGAAATTGGTTCGGCTGTTCCGGAAATTGTTCGGCTGTTCGGCTGTGGTTGGAAATTGGCGGCTGTTCCGTAGCAGTATGCTGTGACCACTGAACGTTTGTATGAAAATAATTACAAGGAATTTGTACATCTGTGCCCGGGGAAGGAAGGAAGGAAGGAAAACTTTATGTGTTCCTGCAAGTAGTGATAATTAATCACTAAGCGGGCCGCTCCCACGTTGGGACCGGAAGGCCAAGCCTCACGGCCACATCGTGAGCCTGCTGGACAGCCCAGAATTGTTCATCCAGGTCCGGGCTGCGAAGTGCAGCCTCCCACCTGTGCCCGGGGAACTATTATGTTGTTGAAAGTGTATACATGCTATGAAGGAAAATGGGTGTCCGAAAATGACACTACTAGGGTTTTTTGGAAGTCTATACCCATCTGCCAATCCATACACCAGGTGCGAAATCTGTTGAAGGAATCCTTAAGTAACGTGTGATCACTAGAAGAGATGACCTAGTACAGGACGCAGTCGTCGGCATAAAGAGGCACTTTTGACTTAATATTGCTGGGAAGATCACTTATATATGCTAAAAATAACAAGGGTCTCAAAACAGACCCCTGCAGAACACTGACTGTTGAGGATGAAGTGGAAATAAATGAAACCAACTGAGAGCGAAAGTTAAGAAAGCTAGCTATTCAGTCGGTCAGCCAAGGATTATCTAAAATTACGTTTACTTGGAATCTTGCTTGGTATAACCGTGTTGAAAGCTTTGGAAAAGACTACAAATAATGCGTCAATTTGATTACCAGTATCAAGATTGTTAGTAATGTCATGTGAAAATTGCTCCGGTTGTATTGTTCTGCTGAAACTACGACGAAATCCATGTTGTATGTTAGAGATAAGGTTATTGGATTCAAGGTATTCTGTTATACGCTTGGGTGTGATAATGCTCCAGCAGCTTACCGGAACTGGAGGTAAGCAATATAGGTGTGTGGATAGAAAAAAAAAAAGCTCTTTTCACCAGATTTATGCAGATGCAGGACCTTGGCTAGATTCCAGGACTGGGGAACGATACATGAAGTCAAGGATTTGTGAAAGATGACCGCGAAGTAACGTGAACACCAGAGAGAGTATCGTACTGTTAAGAATATTGTAAGGACCAGTGCACTTCTTTGTGTCCAAACTGAGAATCAAATTTAGGATGCCGTTTTCACTGATTACCGCATCATCGATAGAGAACTCAGGACTAGTATTTGGGAACAATGGGAGAGAGTTGTTTTCATGTGTGAACACTGATTGGATGTAGAAATTACAACCATTAGCTACTCCAGAGGGGTGTGAAATAGCCGTGTCATCTAATATAAAGGAAACTGCAGCAGTTTTAGTAGGTGTAAAAGAATTCCAGAGTTTGCGCGGGTTAGAATGTAATAATCCTGGCAGTTCAACTTGAAAATAAACGTTCTTAGCTGTTTGCATTGTGATACGCAGTTCTTCTTTAGCACTGTTAAGGCTAACGTTAGTGTCAGGATTACATGCCTTTTTCATTTGGCGCCGACGACGAACACGATGTGATCATTGCAGTGTGCTGCGATTCATCCATGCAATCTTAGGATTCCTCTTTTTAGTCTTAAGGTGAGCAAAATTATCAATGCGCAGCTTTACTATGGGTTCAAATGCATCGACCATTGTGTCAACGTTATCATGTAGACCAAGTGCTTGGTAGGAATCATGGTTAGAAGCTAAAGTCTCTTATAGATTTGTCATTAGCACAAATGAAGTCGAAAAACTGTGTAATATTAGACTGCAGTTTAATCGATCAATAGGGAAAGGAAACGTGCACAGCTTTGTGGTCAGAGAGAGAGAAAGGCAAAGGAAAGACAGGGAGGTTAACCAGAGATTATGTCCGGTTAGCCTCCCCGTACCGGGGAAGAAGCAAAGGGATGCGATAGGTGAGAGAGAGAAAATGAATTTAAAAAATAACATACACACACACGTACACACTATACAGAACGGCTTCTGTGGGCACTGTCACGCAGACAGTGAAAGCGTTCCTAGTGCTACGCTATGCCACCGTCGAATCCTACGTCACAGAGTGTACAATCACAATTTCTCACAGAGTCCTATGTCACTTAAGTAATAGAGCAGCGCCTTCATAGCGGATCGCGCTGATGTTCGCGTAGGCCAGTTTCCAATGATGTTTTTCGTTGTTGGGAGCTTGTTCAGTTCGTCTAGGGTGACTGAGAGAAATGTTGAGCATATCGCACTGAAACCCAGTTTGGACGAGCTGAGAACTGAGAAAAACCAGGTATAGTAGAAAGTTATGGCGGGATGAAGCTTGTATCATTTTAGTTAGACCAAAGGATAACAAAAGAGAAAGAAGTTTCCTACAAATAGAAGGTTCACGACCAGTGGAACTCCAGGTTCGCCAGTCAATGCCGAGTGCATTAAAATCTCCCATGAACACAAAGTCCGAGGTGCCGAAGTCGTGTTCCTGCGCCAACACACTAAGGCTCTGTAAAACTTCTGATGAGGAGCCTGGTGTGCCATAGCATGCACCAAGAATTATAGAGAGTTTGTTTAAACAGAGCTTACACCAAGCAACTTCAACGTTAGGTGTGTCAGGGAGCACAGAAAATGTTAGGTCTGGGAGAATAAGCAGCGCAACAACACCACCTTTGCCCCTTGATCGGTCATGCCGTATCGCTACATAGCCGGTGGGCTAAGTTCATAGTCAAACACGCCATTATGCGGCCGGTTCTCTGTTACGTCCACTACAGGGGGGGAGTATGACGTAGCAAGAGCAAATAAAGGCACCAAATCGGTAACAATACTTCTTGCATTGAAATACAAAATACTTACTTTAGGAGTACTTGGGGCTAGCCAACCAGGAGTTGTTCCTGCTTTAAGAAAGTTTGCGAACTTCCTTACACCGCCAATTCCCTACAGCGAAAGAAATATGGCGGTGGACTTTGTCATGCGTTAGTATCGCATCGTGTCACATATGCTGTCACCTCAGAAATTGCTGTATCATGGTATAAATGGCCCAGGCCCTTCTGTACAACCTACAATTTCATGCTTCGTTCCTCCGTCTCGATTTTTCCCTCCCATAAGACATAATATCTACGTTCGCATTTTCCAGAATGATTCATTTGTTCGGGTACTTGACTCGCGTTTTCCTGTGTTTCTTTTACTGTCCATGACCATATTAATGTCTTGCGAGAAAACACCATGGCCAGTACCTTTGCATTTACGCTGCCGTTGTTGTATACGGGACTACGTAGGTCAATGAGTATCATGGAGGCGCGTACAGCCAGAGGTTTAGGAGGACCATCTTGGGTGGTCGCTTCTCAGGCGGTTAATTGCAGAGGTAATCACGCCGGATCTGTGCGAGCATAGGGCTGAAAGCGTTTCTGAATCTGTACCTAGCTCGCTATGTGATGGTGTATAGAAGAAGGTCAAGGTTCCGTGTACTCAGCTCTTTCACCGTGCTTCTCACATAGGCATGCGATGTCCTTTCTTTTCTTTTCTTGCATTGGTGCCAAAAATGAACCGAGCGAGATCGACATGGTTTCTGTCGGGCAAAGACGATGCCGGCCTTTCATGCGTCATCATCGGGCCAAGCGTCAGAGCAACACGGTGGCCTACCGTACGAGTCAGGCCGGCAAGGTGAGTGCTTCGAAGGTGCGACATATTTCGTCATAACGTTTCAATTGCTTTTCGCACTGCCAATTGCCTATAAAACAATTTCACACAAACTAAAATTGAGTATGCCAATGCTTCTTGTAATTATTAGAAATTGAATGTTAAGGAGACGCTATAAATATTGATTTCCTAATTTTTTATATTAGAGATTATCCAAATACAAGCTTATAACTAGCGACGCCGAAATTATTTTACATGACTCATGATATCGCTACCAAAAATTACAAACTGGATGATCTGTAACTTATCCAATGAAGTAGCTCGTGAACAACACGGTACGAAGAAAGTAGAAAATGTCGGCTGCCTGACAACTGAAAGTTAATCGGAAAATAGAATGAAGGCATCCGCGTCGTTCACATCATGTACGTGGCTGCTGCTGTCCAAAAATGTTCAGTAATGAGCAAACGATCGCCTTGTGTTACTGTTTCTTGCGCGCCGCTTAAATGACTACATTTCCCACTCCAGAATCCCAGCGTCGAAATCTGTCTTCTCTACGTGCTTCGCTTTCGTGACGTATTGACCCTTTTCGCGCAGCAGTTTGCTCTAGACGAACGAGATGGCGCTTTCGGCCGCGCGCAGCACGTTCTCTCATCGAAAGCGCGCGAATACGAAACCGTCACTGATTCTGCCCTGCGACTGTGAGATCAGCTGTCAGAAATGCAACTGGGTGCTCACTAGCTCACTGTACTCAATTCATGATGCAAAATGGGGAACGACAGAGGGGAGATGTGTGCGGAAATCTAATGCAAAAGGATAGACAGTTGGGCGAGTTGGTACGGTAACATGATTTTGGCTTCTAGCGTTGTTGTTGTTCCTCAAGAATTGTACGCACAAAAAGCTAAAACCGCTATTGACAAAAATTTTGTTTCAAAAATTACCAATTTAAAGAAAGTGAAAAAAAAACTGCAATTGATTTGCTTGAGAAATTTGGTCTGGAGCGCCTCGCGTCGGGAGTTAAACATACCAAGGGACTGCACCTCGACATATTTTTTAGTGCTAAGACACATAAGCCGGAAGTTCCTTTTCGAGCCATTATTTCTGAAAAAGGAACGTGGCAGTACACAGTCTCAACTTTTTTTGCATAATGTATTGTCTTCAGTTCGTCTTAATGACCCCTTCCTGATAAGACATTCGGAAGAAATTGTAGCCTTCCTAATAGAAAATAATCCAGGTAAATGCTCAGCGATCAGTGTTGATGTTAAAGACCTTTTTTATTCGCTTCCGCAATCGGAACTACTGTGTAGTGTTAAAGAAGCACTGACGCTCAACAATGATGAGTTCCGGTTTACTCAGGACTGTGGGATGCCCGTGGAATCTTTTTAGAACTTTTGTTGTTTTACTTAGGGAATACCGTTGTAAAATGGGGTAGTTCTATGTATGTACAAAAATCGGGAGTTTGTATTGGTTCTAAAGTTGCGCCAGTTTTGAGTGACATTTATCTAAGTCGCGTTAATAGAAAACTACAAAACAATCTTAAGGAATTGGCGGTGCATGCGTTTAGATACGTAGACGACTATCTGGTATTTTGTTCTCGCGATAACTACACCAAGAAAGCTACGGATATTTTAAAAGTTTTTAGGGAATGTGGTGGGGGCCTAGGTTCCACGCTAGAGATTATCCAGGACAACAAATTACAGTTTCTAGATCTGTGCTTAACGTTTCAGGATGAGCATGTCTGTTGGCCTTATTCGCCTAGGGCCAAGAAGCCACTGCTAGAATATTCTTCTTGCCATTCTAAACTTGTTAAACAGGGGATAGCTTATTCAACTCTTAGGTCTGCCATTACTAAGTCATGTCCGCACAATATGCAACAAAGTTTTTCACGACAGATAGAAAGGCTTGGAAAAGCTAGCTATCCAGTGCATCTATTATCACTAACCTGCGAAAAACTTGTAAAATGGGTAAAAAGCCCCGGTAAGAAACAAGAAAAACAGAAAAAAGAAACAAAGTTTGCTATAGTACCCTACATACATAGATTATCCCTAGGTTTAAGGAATGTGGCCAATAGGTATGACGTCAGTACCGTTTTCTCGGCCCCACGCAAGTTGTCTAACATGTGCCCTTTGATAAATAGGAGACTTGAACAGGAAGGCAAAAAAAGAAAAGATGATTGCGGAGTTAAACATGTGTCCCCTTTAGTGCCCTGCAACACGGGTATAGTTTATCAGATTCCACTCGAGTGTGGGAAAGCTTACATTGGACAGAGTGGCAGGTGCATTAACATTAGACTAAAAGAACACAAACATTCACTAAACAACCCCAATGCATCACATTTAGCGGCACATTGTTTCGAGTGTGGTTGCAAACCTTTCTTTGAAGACACGAAAATTCTTTCTAGACACAGATGCCAAACCACGCGGGAAATTATCGAGGCATTCCACATAAAAAGATTAGGAGACACTTGCGTCAGTCATGCTTCGTTGTCTCTGTTAGATTGCGAATTTCAGTACCTTCGCAATACGTGTACTAATCTGTAGTAATTTTTGTTCTTTGACTTCTATACTCCCTGATATGTTAAACTGATGCCTTTTACCTTGTCATGTTCTTTTGCTACGGTTTTTGCAATCACCTATATATATGTTCTTCGTTTTAATAAAAATTTAGTTGAGAGTTAGCGCTCGTCCTGTCTGCTCCTTTCTGTGTCCGTGTTTCACTTCGCGCTAGAAGCCAAAATCATGTGTGCGGAAGTTGGCTGCAAAAAATATTTACTCGCCCATTAAGGACTGGACTCAATCTGTGTGGCCGCTGCTACATAAAGACTGCCTGTGTTACCAGCCCTTCACGATGCACGGCGTTCCTAGAGGAAAAATACCACCCATCCGCCAGCGCTGTATCGCTAACCTCCAAAGAAAGGACTTCAACCTCGGAACACCGGCACTTAAGAGTGAGTGCCGCTTGTTACAAAAGGAAGCAGAGCCACTTAGTGGCATTCTAAGTTTCTCGCACGTTATCTACACATATACACCCTTACCCGCACGCAAACTTTCGCCCATTCTACCGATTGCTATAAAGAATAAAGGAATGGATGCATACCTGAATCATAGCACCGAGGCATGACTGACGGCAACTACACCGACAACACACGAATGTTAGAAGCTGAACGTTTTGTGATGGTTGACAGAATGAGGAAGTGACTAGCAAGAATGCGTCTTTTTTACAAGAAGTTATCCCAAAAATGAGAACATTCCAGGCCTTGTGCGCATCAAGAAGAAATCTTTTGGAACTGAGCACACCCGAAACCACTTACGCGGAAAATAACCGATCGGATAGTGACTGCATCGAGGAACTTTACCAAGTCAGAAATATGAAAAACAGCTGCTTCAAAATGTTTGCCAAATACAGAACGAGCAGTAAAACAGACTGATTCGCATGTATTCATGAGCGGAAAGTTCGAACACATTGGAATACAGTTCCGGTCCCGCTTTTAATAGAAGGACCGTATACGCCGCTCGTGTCGTTTGGACAAAGCGTAATGAGCTCTGAAAGCACTTGCATGTCCTCTAAATATGCCCCGAAAGCTTCGCGTCGCCCACACAGTCACCGCCTACGATATCCGTCGAAAGGGAGGTTTGCTGCGCAGCCCCGGCATCATGCGGATGCAGCGTAGGCAAGCAATGGACGCGTCACAACTTGGCTATGGCAGCGCCCACGCAGTCGCCGGGAAAAGGGTCAATATTGTCTGGTAAAAATCAGTCCAGAGCTACACACTATGGCGTGCCTCATATTCCACGGGTTCACTGAAATATTATACCGTAATTTAAAGCTGCAGCAAACGAAACACAAGTTTTCCAGGCTTCTTCGTGATTGACGGTAGCGCAAGCTCATTCGGCGTAACGCTGCCGCGCCCATGATTGTCATATGCCATTTTATTAAACGAAGCTGAACATTTTCAAACAAGTGAACAAGAATTAAGCCCAGAGCCATTTTTAATTAACGACTCAGAAATCATTCAACCCGCAGACTAAACATTGAGTATTCTCAAAAGTAACGGCACAACGCAAATCCTTTACACGGCAATATTGCAGTTGCTCCTTTACGCCAAGTTTGGTCACCGGTTAGGTGCCATTAACCATATTGGGGGATTAGTGACTCTGGCGCTGCTAAGCCCAAAGGCGCTGGATGAAATCCTGGTCTCTATGCAAAAACGGCCGTCTACCAGCCGTTGGGTGTCCTTTAAAGAACCCCAGCTAGTCAAATTAATTCCGTAGACCTCCATTACGGCGTACCTCATAATCATATCATGGTTTTTTACCACGCGAAAGGCCAGAATTTAATTTTTATTGAATGGGTACGTACTGCCCTTCCAGAAAATATTCTTGATGCCAACTTGGGTAACTGCAGGGGTGTGTGCCGCTAGGTAGGAGTCGCATTTCAATAAACCTATTTTACAGGACTGTTTCAACGGCGCGGCGTGGTGTCCTGCCCTGAGGGCATGGTGCCCAAGCATTCTAGCACAATGGTGCCTAACAGGCCGCCCTGCAAATCTGGTGGCCAGCTGATCTAAAAGCCTGGTGTCTTGATCGCCGCCCTGTCGAACTGGATGGAGGACAGCAGATTTGGCGACCTGGTGACTAGATGCCCGCCCGGATGACCTGGTGGCCAGCTGGTCTAGCAGCCTGGCACCTTGATGTCCGCCCTGTGGATGTGGTGGCCAACTGATCTACCGACGTGGTATCAGTATGCCCGCCGTGCTGATCTTTGTGTCAGTTGTTAGTTTTTGTGTTTGTAAGTTGATATAACAGCCTGCTGCCTTCGTGCTAGCACTGTGGATCTGGTAACGATCTAATCTATCGACATGGTATTTCTATGCCCACCCTGCTGATCTGGTGGCCAGCTGATTTAGTGACCTGGTAACTCGGTACCCTTCCTGCGGACATGGTGGTCAACTGTTCTAGCAGGTGTCCTGACGCCCAGCATATATGTTTGATTATCAGTTGATCTAGATACATTGTATCTCAGTGCCCGCCCTGCCGGCCAGATGTCCAGCTATTCTAGCTGCGTGATGTCTTTCTGTGCACCCAGGAGACCTGGTGGCCAGCTGTTCTTGTTGCCTCCTAGGCTGGCGCTCAGAAGATCACGCGCACGTTAAGGAATCACAGGTGGAAAAAACATTTTTCTATCCCAATTTCTTTATGGAAAAGAAAGTTCGGCGAGCTGTTGTTTAATATACCGCAACGTCAGCGTTCGTATTAAATTCGTTCTTTTCGCGCTTTTGATTTGTGTCATTACTTTCTATTTAAAGATTGTCATCGCTGCAATAACCGGCAATGTAGGCTAAATCGATATCGCGGGTAACATTCGCGTTGGCTGCAATTTTGCCGTTAATCATGCATGTGGCTGCGCGAAAGAGTTCTCACATATTTTTGTGAATACTGTTAGCCTTTAACGTGTGAATGCAACTCAAGCCTATTTTTTTAAGACACCACGAATTGGATAGATCAATGCTCGCTGCTCTTTTATGCAGGACATCCCCTTTGCTTTTGGTTTAAAGAACGCGGGGACAGACAGCGGAGACAAGTTCCGGTTCCTAGCAGACGAGGTGAGCACAATCCTTGCGACTGTTTTGAATTATGCGGAATTAAATTTTGGTGTAGCAGCCACTAAAAGTGCCATGCGCTGCTTTTTGCTATAAGCGATTCCTCTTTAGTGCTCGTGAAGTTGGCGAATGTGGGGTTAGAGAAATCTACAACAGCTGCCTGTTCAGTGCAGCAAATACCTGAATTGGATGTCGTGTAGTTGAAAGAATTAACCCGTAAGTTCCTTATTCCCAAACGCAGTTAAAAACGTGCTGATATTATTCAAAGATTACTGAGAGCAGGTTGACATTTGCTGACGTTTCACCACGTTTTTGGTCATTTCTGCCGTGGCAGCATCAGTGGAGAATAATGCTGATACGACGTACATGTTAGAACGTATTTGAAGTGAGGATTTTTATAATGAATGCTTTACAGCTAACGGCGATGCATATAATTCTTCGATTTCATCCGATGCAATGGTAAATCCATGCAATATTTATGGAAAACCTTCCCCTTGTACAACTTTTAGAATTTTGCACTACACTATTCAGAACCATTCCGAAATGTTTACGCCAATCAGGTCGGATGCACAGTGTGAGACGTCTGCGTAGCGGTGGGACGAGGGCGAAAGCCATGTGTGATGCTTGTCTAGCGAAGAATGCCGATGACAGGTGTACGCACAGAGAAGAACATATGTTCTCGCATGTATTCGGGTCATATCCGCAGAAATTGTAATCTTGAGAAAGCGCTCTTCGGCAGCTTTGCGTATAGGCGGTCATTCAAAGTCATGTGCCCTCTGCTTTGAGGCATACGCGCTTACGACCGTGAGTATCTTTGAAGAGCAATATTATAACCATGGGAACGAATTTCTATAGCCTTGGTCAATCATTAACAATCGCGTTACCCTTGCCCATGCGACATTATTAGTCACTCCTGAGTATCTTTTCTACCGGTAGCGTGTTTTTTTTTTTTTCTGATGACGTTTTGCATTTCTATTTGTCTACAACTAGTACTTCCGCTTTTTTGTTCGCTTCTGTTTCCAGATGTCCAGAACACCGCTTTCGCTGTTATTGTCCCGTCAAACTTTAGGAGATAGTTTTAATACATGTTAACCGAGAATTATAATAGTAATAATCAACAACAGTGACGCTCTGTGGACAACAAGACAACGAGAGAATGACGTTGACGTGACGACGCGATAATGAGTGTGTGGTTGATGGCGTGACTGCTCAAGTGCTGCGGCAGGGAAAAGTTTCAACTTTAAACTTGTACTGCGAGTGGGTCACAATTGACGGAGCCGCGGCGGTGAAAGCAGCAGCGCACGCTCTGGAATGTTTATGATCTCAATGTTTATTATCTTTTTTGCCTCTTTCGCCCGTTTTTCCTGTTGGTCGGGGGGCAACGGCGATGGTCGGACTCAGCAACGAAACCGTTCGTTCTTTCGTTCGTTAGTTTGTTAGTTCTTTAATATGTTCTTTCGTTCGTTCGTTCGCTTGTTCAATCGTTCGTTAGTGGGCTTGTTCAGTAATTCGTTGAGTGAATGGTTGGTGCGTTCCTCCATTCGTTATTTAGTTTGCTCGTTCGTTTGTTGTTGTTAATAAGTTCTTTGGTTCGTTCGTTTGCTTGTTAGGTCGTTTGTTAGTTGGCTTGTTCAGACGTTCGTTCAATCAGTGGTTGGTGCGTTCCTCCATTCGTTATTTAGTTTACCCGTTAGTCCACTCGTTCGTTCGTTCGTTTGGCGATTATTATCGACAGTATTGCACATTTTTTTTTTCTTGCGACAGCACTTAAGTAATCATGCCACCGACGACATAGTCCCCATTGTATAGCCGTCATATTACTGTCGTTTCGCAATCTTGGTTCTTGTCTCATGTCAATGATCGAGGTATCATGGAGTGGGTGTCCTAGGCCACGCTGCACAACATATAATTTTGTGCTCCATTCCTTGGGTTTTAATTTCTGGCTGTGGTGGCTCATTTGTTTGGAGTTGGCGCTGTGTTCGTGTGATTCGTTTGCGTGTTTTTTTTTTTCTGTCTCTCATTGACTGTTCATCAGCCCATTAATATTTTGTTAGAAAACACCGCCTTAGCGCTTGAGCTGGCGTTGCTGTATATGGGACTACGTAGGTTAATGACTATCATCGAGACGCTGACAGCCAGTAGTTCGGGATCGACATCTGTGGTGATGACTTCTCGGGCGATCAGACCGGATCTGTGCGAGTACACGACTGAAAGCGTTTCTGGCTCTGTGCCAAGCTCAGTATGTGATGCTGCACAGAATAGAAGGTCAAGGTTTTGCGTCCCTCTCTTTAAACGTGCTTCTCACATACCCATGCGATGTATTTTCTTTTTTTCTCTTTTTTTGTGTTGGTGCCGAGAACGAACTGCGCGAGATCGACGTGGCCGTATTTTGCATTCATCTGTCGGGCGAAGACGATGCTGGTCTTTCGTGCGTCATCCCCAGATCAAGCATGGAAGGCAGGACTATACGGGTGGCCAAAAAGGTGAGCGCATTTAAAACATAATTGATGTCCTGCATCGTAATAACTCCATTGCGTTTCGCTGTACCAATCGCCTATAACAATTTCAGGCAAGCTCAACTCGAGTACGCCGGTGCATCAGTAACTCTGATCAATGGAGTGTGCACAAGACGCTATAAATGTTTATTGCAGTACTTTTTATATTAACGGATATTCAGGAAAAAAGCCATTTAGCTAGCGAAGTCCACAGTTTCACCTAAATAATGTTTCTACCGAAAATTGCAAACTGGGTGAACTGGAATGCATCCAGTGAAGTGCATCAAGAACAGGGAAGGAAGAAAACGACAGACGTGCGCTTCTTGACAAGTGAAAGTTGAGTGGAAAATAGCGTGAAAGCGTCTGCTTGGTTCACAGCACGTATGTGTGTCGCGCTTCTGTCTAATAGACTTTCAGTTATCCTCCAACGATAATTTTTTCTTGCTGTCTTGTGAGTGCGGTTTCAATGGCTAAATTTGTCTCTCCAGAATCCCAGCAGCGAAACAAGTCTTGCCCACGTACTTCGCTTTCCTATCGCATAATCTCTGGTAACAAAATTGGTCCGTATCCAACCGCTAAGGCGTCCCCGAGTTCCCTTGGATACACTAAGTTAAAGCTGGAGCAAAAAGTAAAAACTTACGGTTTTCCAGACACCATCCTGATCGCTCGTAACGCAAGCCTATTCCGCGTGAATGGGCCACCCATTCTTGCCATTAGGCGTTATACTCAATGAAACCATACATTTTCAAATGCGAAATAAGTTCAGAGTGCATGACCGTAGTGAATAAGGGCCCAGAGTCGTTTCCAGTTAACGACTCGGAAGTCGTTGAGCCCACCAACTCAATAGCGATGGTATTCTAAGACATAACGGCACAACGCGAAACCTCAAACGACAATACTACAATAGCGTTCTTGCGTGTTACAATTGCACGTTGTAGTTATTGTGATGAGAAATCCTTAACTTCGACCAGTTGCCGGTACTTTTGCCTGTCTGTTGGTTTCTTCATCTATATCTAACCTGTTCCACGCGAATTTGGTTCACGGGGTCGTCCGTGGTCTCATGGGTAGAACACCGGTCTGGTGTCTTGAGGGACCAACTTCGGTCACTGGCTTTGTGATGGCATGTGGTGCATCTCATTTAACTTTTTCCATGCACTTCTGAGTCACTGTTTATGTACCGCTCATCAGCGAACCTCTTTTACCCCAGCTGTGGTCACTGGTTTTTTGCCATTAGGAACCGTGGTGGCATATAGTGGCTTTGTGGTTGCGATGCTAGGCCCGAAGGTGCGGGATTTTATCCTGACAGCTGTGGCCACATTTAGATGTTGACGAAATGCAGAAACGCCCGTGAACGATGCTTTGGGTGCACCTTAAATAACCCCAGGTGGTCAGAATTAATCCGGAATTCCTCAATACGGCGTGCCTCACAATGATGTCGTTGTTTTGGCACGTGAATCCACAGGATTTAATTTGTTTTATGGGTCGTAGCGTACGCACTGCCATTAAATCAATATCCTTAAGGCCAAACTTGGGTAACTTGGTATGTGCTCTTGTGTAGTCGCCGCATTCCAATGAACCTCTTTCACGCCGTCTTGGGTCATTGGACTGTTCTATAGCGACCCGGTGTCCTGCTGCCTGCCCTGCGGACCTGGTAGACATGCCTTCTGTTACTATGGGGTCCGGTGGCCTGCGATGCTGACCTTGTGGCCAGCTGTTGTAGCAGCTTGGTGCCTTGACGCCCACCCTGTAGATCTACTGAGCAGCTGACCTAGAGACGTGGTAACTAAGGGCCCATTCTGCTGACCTGTTGACCAGCTACTCTAGCTCCGTGACAGTTTGCTGCGCAACCTGTAGGCTTCTTGTCGCTTTCTGAGCTGCTTAAGGCATCACGCTTGTCTTAAGGAATCACAGGTGGCAAGTTACTTCTAGCACAATTTCATTATCAAAAAGACAAGTTTGGCAAGTTGCTTAACATACGCAACATAAATGTATGTGTTCGTTCTTTTCGCGCCATTTGCTTTGTGCAATCACTTTGTATTCAAAAATCTTCCCTGCAATAACCGACGATGTAGTCGGGAGCGATGTTGCGGGTTGATTTCGCGTTGCCTGCCATTTTGCCATAGACCGTGTTACGTGGTAGCGCGAATGATTGCTCACAAGCTGTCGTGAATAGCTTTCCACTTTAACACGCTGGTGCAACTCACGCCATGTTTTCGAAGACACCACGAATTGTATGCATCAATGCTTGCTGCCTTTTTTTTATGTAGGACATATCTATGGCTTTTGGGTTAAACAACGCGGGGACGGACAGCCTGGCTAAGTTCCTCTTCCTAGCAGACGAGGTAAGCACAATCCTTGCACCTGTTTTGACTTAATTACGCTTAATCAACCTTTGGTATAGAAACTACGTGAGGTACCTTCCATTACTTTTTGCTGTAACCACTTTCTCTTTCGTGCTGGGCAAGATGGCGTATCTCTGGTTAAACAAATGCACTACATCTTTTTTTTTTTTTGCAGTGCAGCACGTCCTTCAATTTCACGAGGCCTAGTTTAAATAAATTATCTGCTCGCTGCTTATCCCAAAACACAATTCAAATCTTGCTGATAGAGTATTCTAGAAATACTGCAGGCAGGTGTGCATTTGCTGCCGTTTCACGTTGTTTTTTATTGTTTCTGTCATGGCAGCATTAGTGGAGAATAATGCTTACCACACACAGATGTTACTTGCTATTGGAAGCGAAACTTTTTTTTTTTTTTTTGCTAGACGCTACACAATTAATGGCGATTCGCATTTGTTTGATTTCATCCTATGCAAAACTAAATGCATGAAGTGTTTATGAACATCCTTCTCTTAGTGCAATATTTAGAATTTTGCACTACACCGTTCAGAATCATTCCGAAATGAAAACACCAAATCAGGCGGATGCACTATGGGAGACGTCTGTGTAGCTATGTGACGAGGGCGAAGGCGATATGTGATGCTTGTCTAAGGAAGAATTTTGATGACAGTTGTGTTCATAGACAAGCAGGACGCATTTGTGATAACATGTGTTAGGGACATATCCGGGGAAATCGCCATATCGTGAAATTGACATATCCGTGAAAGCGCAGTTGGGCACCTTTGCGTGAACTGGCACCTACAGGGAATGCTGGAACACCGCGAACGCCTAACTATAACCGGAGATTTCAATACAAAGCACAACACATGGGGCTACTCACAAGGAGACACCAAGGGCACCAAGATCCTAGAAACCATAGAGCGCCACGAATACACACTAATTACTGTACGAGGTACGCCTACTCGAATAGTAAACAGCGCCAGCAAGGACACGACCCCTGATCTCACCATCACTAACGATACCGTGGGAACAAGCTGGAGGGTCCTAGACGACTCGCTGAGTAGTGATCACTACATTGTCGAAATCACCAGCGCCTCGGCCAAACTACGCCGACCCCTAGGGAAGGCCAAAATTACAAATTGGCCTAAGCTTAGGGAGAGGCAACAGCTCGATTTAGATACAAGTCTGCCGTTCCCGGAACATCAAGGCCGCTTAACCACGATCAAGGAGTGGGCCCAACGCATCAAAGAACTATATGACGCCAACACTAAAGTGTACCAAACAGATACCGACACGCCGGCAATCGACAACCATCTAATACACTTATGGGAAGCGTTCAGAGGCCTCACAAAAAGATGGCGCAAACAGAAGCTAAATCGCAAACTTAGACTTAGGATATCGAACGTCGCTAAACAGGCCAGCAATTATGCCCTGAAGGTTCACAGGGACAATTGGCCCACGTTCTGCGACTCGCTTAAAGGCACGCTAAGCACCAAAAAGACGTGGAACATACTCCGCAGCATCATCGATCCTTCAAATACCAAAACAAACACAACCCTACAAAAACTCGTTGGCGAATATCCGGAAACCCAGGATGAACTCATACAGGAACTCCAGCAAACATACACGGGAATCCGGACCGGGCATCCGAAACCATACCCTCAATATCCGGGACCTCCGAACGAGATACTTGATGGACCCATCACGTATGCGGAGGTATACGCGGCAGCACAGACCTTCAAGAAAAACACGGCACTGGGTCCCGATGGGATCACCAACGCCATCTTGAGAAGCCTAAGCGATGAAACCCTGCGAGCCTTTACAAAGCAGCTGAACGAAGAAATATGGCACCGGGCTGGACATTACCCGAGGAATGGACTACAGCTCACATAGTCCTTATACCCAAACCGGGAAAACCACGCAGGCTCGATCAATTACAACCGATCCCGCTCACGTCTTGCCTGGGCAAGCTTCTTGAACGAATAGTACTCACTCGAATAGAATAACACATGAAAGAACATGGACTGCACCTAAATTGCCTGTACGGATTTCGCAAAGGCATGTCAGCACGAGATGTTTTCCTCCTCCTCAAGGAAGAGGTCCTCAACCCACAACCGGGAAACAACAGCAACATACTCCTAGCCCTGGACGTGGAAAAAGCATTTGATAATATAGCACACGAAAATATCCTAGATGCCCTCGCCACCATAGGATGCGGAGAGCGAGTATACCATTATACCGTGGCTTTTCTCAGTCACCGCAAAGCCTGCATCGACATAGCAGGCCAACAATCAGACATATATGATCTACCGCAGAAAGGTACTCCGCAAGGATCAATAATATATCCTTTCCTCATCAACATCGGACTTAGAAAACTTGCTTTACAACTCTGGAAAACATCCCAAAACTCGTATGTGCCTTCTATGCCGACGATATCACCCTATGGGCAACCAAGGATTCATGCGGCGACAGAGAAAACACATTACTCACAGCTATCGGACACATCGAGTCATAGCTAACCACAGCAGGAATGAGGTGTGCCCCACACAAGTCACAGTACCTTCAAGTCCGGCCCAAGCAAACTAAGGAACATCGAGCCCCGCCAATACATCTCGAGATTGCCGGGCAACCTATAAAGCGCGTCCCGACCGCACGCCTACTAGGAATGCACGTCCAGGAGAACAACGGCATAAAGGTAGCCTCAGAGAAATTAAATCACGTTATAAGAAGCATCGCATCACTCATCGCCAGAGTAGCGTGCAGCAAAGATGGTTTCACAGAGGACGAAACCTTAAGACTGGTACAAGCCCTCGTCATCAGCCGTGTCACGTACGCACTCCCGTATCAAGACAAGCGCAAAACCGAGACAGAGCGCATGGAGCTCTCATAAGAACCGCGTACAGAACGGCCTTGCAGCTACCGTCAAGCACAAGCACAAAGAAATTACTAGCGCTAGGCATATACAAAACCTTTGAGGAGCTAGCAAGTCCCGCGCTCATAACGCAGAGGGAGCGCCTCAACAAGACTCAACAGGGAAGGCACCTTCTTCAACGGCCAAGGTACCCGCTGACACCTCAGTGCTGCAAAGAAGAAGTACAACTCTTGCCTAACCACATTAGAGAGGACATTGTAGTAGACCCTATCCCCAAGAACATGCACCCCACCCACAATCAAGAGAGAAGAGCAGCGCGCGCCCGCCTGTGGCACAAACGCTGTTTCAGAGACCCAGACACATACTACACGGACGCTAGCCCGTATCCCCCGTCGCCACGTTGCGGGCCCACATACGCACTCGCCGTCGTCAGTCAGGGGAACCTGGTAGCCTCTGCCTCCATCCGTGCCACATGCAGCGCAGCAGCAGAAGCAGCAGCGATCGCTCTCGCACTACGCGACGCCGAGAGCAAGGGAAGGTCCACCCGCGTCCTTACAAACTCACAAGCGGCGTGTCGTTTATACATGAATGGAACACTCCCTATACAAGCCATTCGAATCCTGTGTCACTCACTAGAATGGACCCACGGTATCGTCTAGTGTCCCGGGCACGAAGGCCTGCGGGGCAACGAAGAGGCGGACTGCGCAGCTCGAGGTCTCACTAGCCGAGCGGCAGACCACACCGTTCTTTAGCCCCCGACAGACCGACGAGCCACCCACGAGTTATTCCTAAAGTCAACAAATACTACAAGACCAACGTCTCGGAAGAAGACAATACGCTCCCCCACACAAAGCTCTCAATAAACTCCAGGCAAGGGACTGGCGCCGCCTGCAAACTAACACATACCCACACTTGTCTCGTCTACACGCAATCTCCCCGTCCCGGACATGTCCCGGACACGTCTCTGGTGTAGCAACCACACAGCGACACTCGCGCACATAACACACGAATGTACCGACCATCCGGGCGACGCAATTTCACCACGAGTCACAACACACACTCACTACGTGGTCTTGGGAGGCGAGACTCTCCGAACTGGACCTTGGAAGCGAACTGGCGACCCTCGACCAGGCCCGGCGAGCCGCGATCGCCAGTGGAGCCCTGTCAGAGAGAACCACCCAGGAATAAACCGCGCAACGGTTTCTGCAATAAACGTTACTCCTCCTACTACTGTCGCCGAAGGTCATGTATTGGCTCTCTGCTGTGGCGGTTACGTGCTCATGTCCCTGAGTACCTCAGTGCTATCCTATTATATGGGAAATCAGGATTTCTATGGTGTTGGTCAAGGAACTTAGTTAAAATGACAAACGAACGCGTTTGCCTTGCCCACGCTGCATTATTAGTGAGACCAGTGTATCTTCTAGCATTGTTACCACCCGTGCCTGCTTTTTTTTCTTTGTGAACGATCCTTGATTGTTTTCTTTGTGTGCAATATGGTTTGCTCACCTCTATTTTGTTCACTTGTGTACGTAGCTTTCGGGAAATTCGTTTTCACTTCCATTGTCCCTTCAAACTTTAGAAGTTATTTGTGGACTAACCACTATATAATAATAATAATAATAATATCAGAGTCACTCTAAGCACAAGGTTACGACCCCACAGCATGGAAATGAGGACGTGGTGATGGATGACTATGTCGTTGCTGGCATGTCTACTAAACTGCCGGGGCAGCAGAGAGTTGGAACTCCATACATGTACAGCACGTGCGTCGTCGTTGGCGATGCGTAGGCAACAGCGGCAGTGCGCTGTAGAATGGCTGTGGTTGCAAACTTCTGGGCGAATAGCTTCTTGGCTTTCTTCGTCTGTTTTCGTAGTTGGTCGGTGGTCATACTCGGCAAGGAATGCTTCGTTTTTTCCGTTCGTCTGTTCTTCAGGTAGTTAGTTCTCGGTGAAATCGCACATTCGGTTGTTCGCATTGGTTCGTTCGATGGGGCTGTTGACTTACATTGGGAACCATACTGATTTTTTGTGACAGCACTTAAGTAGTCATGCCACCGATGTCATAGTCAGACGTCATATCGCTGTCGTTTTGTAATCTTGTGGTGGTCGGTCTGGGCACGTTGGTGTCATCGCTACCTACGTGCCACTGTCGCCATGCCGTCACCGTTATCGTATTTGACTGCCCTCGTTATTGTACTAACTTCATTGCAGCCTAGTTGCGGTTATGTCATAGCCGCATTGTTGGCGTCATAGTCAAGCTTTGTCGTAGTCATCGTTATTAAGGGTTTGTCGCTGTTTTGCCACGGTCGTCTTCTTGACATCATCGTAGTGTTATTGTCGCCGACACCATTGCGTCCTCGTCATTTTTGCCGCGGCGCAACGTTGTATAGTTATCGCACCATTGCTTTATCATTGTCTCTTTTTTTACACACACACGCACGTACGCACACAAAAATTTACCTGGTAGAAAGGATGAAGTATCGGGTAACACAGTGTGGAGCTCTTATATAGGATGCGAGATGGGTAGCCACAAAGGTAGCTTCCCGCTAAAATAGAGAAACGCGTGCCCATAACCTAAACCACATACACAGTGTAACAACATCAGCTTTGATGAGCTCCCACCCCTGACTGCTCAATTTTTAAGCTACTTGTATAATTTAATGCGAAGCTTCCTTCATTCAACTGCCTTGTCACGCTTGGCGTGACCACTGCTGCTTCTGGGTCGCCCAGCATCAAGGTTCATGTATTTGCGGACGTATAAGCGAAGGTTATGTGTGTGCCTAATGGAAGCACAGGCGATCAGGCTTGTTAAAACCTTTGTAGGCTGATCGAAGAAGTGGTGGCTGTAGGCGCACATCTCTTATGCGTAATAAAAAATAATTCTCAGATACCATATACAGACTTAAGTATCTCTGAAGCACACAAACGTCGTAATGAATTCGCATATTATAATCAACTTATTCTTTACTGCCCTCGATTTTACTTGAATCAGCCATTCCGTATGCTCCACTGGATGTGTGCCAATTATCCCTGAATCCTTCAGAGCGGTTATGTGCCATTATTGATACCATAGTTACATAATCCTAAATGTATGTAAACATTAGTCATACTTCTCTGTAAATACACTTGTCATCGCCATTCTTGCATCGGCAAGCATAAGTCGCCTTTGTCCACGTGACATCGCTGCGTAGAAATCTGACAGCGTGCATCTGTCTGATTTAGTGTTTGAATTTAGGAATAGCTTGTGAATGGTTAATCGTAGATATCATCAGGGAGGCTGTGGCCGAATACTGCACCAGGGAGGCAAATTCCTGCTCTGGTGAGGGAGTGTCTTTGTTCAAGCTTAGTGGGCCTTCCTAATTTGGTTGTACCAGGATTACTACAGCCCCACTCGCCCTCAGCATCTTTCGCCGGTGTAAGGCGCCACTCCAAGCCTGCCTATTCAGTGCACTGGGGAATGTCAAATTAAAGAAAAAAGGCGGGGGGGGGGGGGCGATTTGAACTTCTGACTACCGCAACCGAGCATTCGACATAGCTCAGTACGATAATCCCGCAGGCGGATAGTCGACCTTGTCGCCAGACAAGGCAGTCAGTTAACTATACCAAGTGTTATACTGAACGACGCTTACTTAGACTCCAAAATGCGATCTTTCTGCGAAATACTTCTTGCAAGCACTATTAAAGCTATTAAAGCTATTAAACTGGGAAGGTTTAAGAGTAAGGATCGACGGCGAATACCTCAGCAACCTTCGGTTTCCCGATGACAATGTCCTATTCAGCAACACTGCGGACGAGTTACAACAAATGATTGAGGACCTTAACAGAAAGACTGTAAGAGTGGGGTTGAAGACTAACACGCAGAAGACAAAGATAATGATAAATAACCGGGCAAGGGAACAAGAGTTCAGGATCGCGTCAGCCTCTAGAGTTTGTGAAGGAGTACGTTTACCTAGGTCAACTAATCACAGCGAACCCTGACCATGAGAAGGAAATTCGCAGAATAAAAATGGGTTGGGTCGCATACGGCAGACATCACGAGCTCCTGACTGGAAGCTTACCATTATCATTGAAAAGGAAAGTATACAATCTGCATTTTACCGGTGCTGACATATGGGGCAGAGATTTGGAGACTGACAAAGAAGCTTAAGAACAAGTTCAGGACCGCCCAAATAACGATGGAACGAAAAATGCTAGGTATAACTTCAACAGACATAAAGAGAGCGGTTTGTATCAGAGAGCAAACGTGTATAGACGATATTCTAATAGACATGAAGAGAAAGAAATGGAGCTTGGCAGGTTATGTTGTGCGCAGATTAGATAAACGTGCGACCATTAGGGTGAGAGAATGAGTACCAAGAGAAGGGAAGCGCAGTAGAGGACGGAAGACTAGGTGGTTGACGAAATTATGAAATTTGCGGGTGCTAGTTTGAATCGGTTGTCGCTGGACTGGGGTAACTGGAGATCGGAGGGAGATGCCTTGGACCTGCAGTTGGCATAAAATATGATGATGATGATGATGATAAAAATGAATATGATGATGATGATGATGATGATGTGAATTGTGTAGTCTACAAATATGAAAAATTGAATGAGATGGAAGTTATGATCTTTGGGGGGGATAAAGGTCGTATGGGGTTATACGCTCCACAAGATCAATATAAACACGCATCACCGTTAATTGCATAACGTTTGATTGAACGCTTCATTTAAGCTTCAAAAAAATTCCAATGTATGCGTAGGATTTGCAGAAATTTGTTTTCATGTGGCATACGTCAGACATTTCGAATGGATAACTTGGGCCAACTGAGAGATTACATGTAGTACAACAGCGTGACGATAGGGGAAGCAAAACTATACTATGGCCCATTCATTGACATTGTGTGCTTCAATACGTTTCATATGCCTGTTCTTTTTAAGTCAATTATATATATATATATATATATATATATATATATATATATATATATATATATATATATATATGCTGCACCGTTTTGAACAATATCATCAGCTGATGGGCTGCGCAAGCACTTAGTCTCTGTTTTTCGCCTTGCTATTCCAGGTACCACGTTATACTACTCAATTCTTGACATGTAGTTACACTCTACTTGTACTTGCCTCCTCGCAAATATAAAAAAACTGCTGGTAAAATTATTGGCGACTTGGTATCGTTGGTAATATAGCACATATATACTGATACTGCATAATTGGACGTAATAGATATTGATGGGCTAGTGGGTGAGTCATGGTACTTAAGCAGCCCACTTCGCAATTACATCTGACACGTACACGCACAAGAAAGTCCTTTCTATTTGTGCGTGTACGTGTCAGATGTAAGTGCACTGCTTCAATATCATAAATAGACTAATAGAAGCGAAGCATGCAAGCATAGCGTGATCTTTTTACAAAATTAATAAAGAACAGGTCAAACAGAATGCTATATGTCATCTATTTCGGGATACCATAACGCTTTACGCGATAGTGCAACTAATTACGCGCTCACTCACAACAAAAACCAACAAATAAATCTGTAATGTAATGCCCCATCGGGGTCCTTAAAGGATAATAAATATGTACTTCCTTCTTGACAATTTGTCGCTTAATTTTCTTGGTTATTGCCCAAACTTACCACGCTGGTTCATCTGGTTGCCTATTGTACGACAGTCTGTCATCAGTGAACGTGACCGTAAAAAAAGTTGAGCGGTGAAAAAAGGAAGCTAACCTCAAGGGAGGAAATAGATCAGTCATCATCATTACCAGCAGTTTCCTAGCAGTTTCATCATTACCAGCAGTTCCTATAACATTTGTCTTGCGCGAGCTGATTTTATTTTATGGTGGTTAAATCCTTATTTTCGTTACACTACCTAATTGCCTGCCAGATAGCACTTTCTTTCCCTTATCACCCACTGTGTAACTCGAATAAACCACCGGTTATCTGCACTAAGCATTACATGGCCCGCGCAGCTCTTTCTTTTCCTCTTATTGTCAACTAGAATGACAGCTAGCCCTAACAATCCACTCCGCTGTCTTCCTGTTCCTGAACGAGAGTTTGAACATTTTTCGTCTCAAGGTCCTTTGGTGATACCGAGGCTTCTGCTCATCACGTTAACACCCGCATAAAACGATGTTTATGCACATTTCAAGCATACCGGTAAGCTGCCGGTCATAATTTCACAATTTGTGCCGTATGCGTTCTAGCCAATTTTATTTTATTGTAAATGGTCTTCCCATGATCACAGCTGCCTTTGACTAATTGGCTTTAATATACGTTTTCTCTCACCGATTCCTGAGACTGACTACCAATAGCGAATGGACATTCTGTGTCTAGGCAACCTAACGTTACTTTAGCCTTCTGTATATCAATATTCAACCTTAATCTTGCATGTTGTCGACTCGGTCTTACCATAAAGGTCATACCTTACGAGTAACACGACATCTTATAATAGAAAAGTTGCACTGCCTACTCAGCATGTTCCACAGGGTATGCGACAATTCTTGGCCAATCCTGCAGAATGGTTATATGTCACTATAGAATATACATGAGCAAAACGTGAACAAGGTGAATGCAGGAGCCAACGTTTCGACAAGTGGACTTGTCTTCTTCAATGCGACGTATGCTTTCCTCGCCACAGTATATATAGGTGGGGTTCTTCTAAAGGGGACATGAAAGGGAAACGAGGGAAAATGTGTTAGCGTGTCGAATTTAGAGTAAAGGAACCCTGTGTACAAGGTCGAAGCCAGGGCAACCCTTCCCCCCACCCCCACCACACCCCGATCTGTCTACCCACGCGCGTTAGCCGGCGTGTCAAGGGCGTCTGACAGGCCGGCTTAAAAAAAAAAAGGAAAGGGGAAAAAAAAGGGGGGGGATACGCCAAGAAATCAAACTAAGTGTTGTTGCCTATAGCTTGAAGTTTAGCATAGCGAACAGATTCTAAAGCTCCCTTTGAAACGTTTATGCCTATTGGTTGTAATGTCTTGAACTTATGGATAAGGTATGATTCTCTGTGTTTTCTTTCTCGTTCAGAACGGAAATTTGACTGTAAGATGTAGAGTTTAAGTTCATCAAACTTATGACCTGGTTGGTTGAAATGCTCGGCGACGGCTTTGGGAAGCTTTTTAGCTGTGTCCGCGCGATGTCCGTTTAATCTGACGTTCATTGAGTGCCCTGTTTCACCGATATATTGGTTCTTACAGAAGGAACATTCAAGCATATAAATCACATCCGAACTTGTACAAGTGAAGCTATATTTCACTTCATGTGTCTAACTATTTGCGGTGCTCTTAATTTTAATGTCACTTTGAAGGTGCCTGCAGGAATGCTGCTGGCTGACTTTTGCGTGCACTAACATGTCTTTAAAGTTCTTATTTCGGCGATAAGTAACCCTGGGTACATCCGGGAACGCTTTTGGCAGACGCTCGTGACTTGTTAATATTGGGTGGTATTTTCTTAGGATGTTCTTTATGTTTGGGAGTGCATTAGAATATTTTGTTATAAAGGCCGGCGGTCTGTCAGATTCTAATGTGGGCTGTCTCTTCGCCAATTCCGACTGTCTCTCCAATCTTGACGCGGCATCATAAGCTCTATCGAGAGCAACTTGGGGATAGTTGCCTTCTGCTAGCGTTGATTTAAGGTCATTTAGGTGATGGATATAATCGTGGTCTTCGCTGCAGATTCTTCTTATACGTTTCGCTCGTCCGACAAAAATTCCTTGATTGCAATGTCGCGGATGATGACTGTTATAGTCTAAATATTGCTGGCTATCTGTAGGCTTCCGGTAAAGTGTCGTTCTCAGTTTTCCGTTTTCTATGTAGACCGTCGTGTCCAGGAAGTTGATCTGACTAGGAGAGTGGTGAGCAGTAAATTTAATACTCGGGTGAAAGCGATTGAAATGGCTAATTAAGTCTGTTAAGGCGCTTGTGCCGTTTTCCCATACTATAAATATGTAGTCAATGTAACGAAGATAGGTGTGGGGTTTTAAAGGGTAGGATTTCAGCAGGTCTGCTTCAAGCTGTCCCATGAAAATGATCGCATACGTGGCACTACCCATGCAAGTGCCGAAAATTTGCAGGTAGTGTATAGAATCGAATTCGAAATAGTTGAGCGTGAGAACTAACCTAAGGAGCGATAAGTAAACTTCAGGAGAGTGCGCTTTGGGATTGATTGCGAGGGATCTAGAAACGGCTTCAATTCCTTCACTCATGGGAATGTTGGTGTAAAGGCAGAAACATCCAAAGTGACTAGAATAGCGCGGTCGGAAAGGATTTGGTTGGCGTTGATGCCATCGATAATTCGAAGGAAGTACGGCGTGTCTTGAACGAAAGATGGGAGGGTGGTGGGTATGTTTGACAGGTGGTGATTTAAGAATTTAGATAGTGACTCAGTAGGTGTGTTATTAGACACAATAGGCCGACCTGGGATTTCCGCTGTAAACATTTCTTCGACCTTTTTGAACCTATGGATAAGGTATGATTCTCTGTATTTTCTTTCTCGTTCAGAACGGAAATTTGACTGTAAGATGTAGAGTTTAAGTTCATCAAAGTTATGACCTGGTTGGTTGAAATAAGTTAAAGACACTGCAACCAATAGGCATCAACGTTTCAAAGGAAGCTTTAGAATCTATTCGCTATGCTAAACTTCAAGCTATAGGCAACAACACTTAGTTTGATTTCTTGGCGTATCCCCTCCTCATTTTTTTCTTTTTTTTCTTTCCCCTTTCCTCTTTTTTTTTTGTCAGCCGGCCTGTCAGACGCCCTTGACACGCCGGCTAACGCGCGTGGGTAGGCAGACCGGGGGGGGGGTGCCCTGGCTTTGACCTTGTACACAGGGTTCCTTTACTCTAAATTCGACACGCTAACACATTTTCCCTCGTTTCCACGTCCTCCCGCCTCACACCCTCTCCCCTTTAGAAGAACCCCACCTATATATACTGTAGCGAGGAAAGCATACGTCGCCTTGAAGAAGACAAGTCCACGTGTCGAAATGTTGGCTCCTGCATTCACCTTGTTCACGTTTTGCTCATCGTCTTGAATTTTCATCTCCCGCATTCCCCGTCTTTTCTATAGAATATACATGTGCTATTGAATACACATGGGTTAACATCGGAACCAACATTCAGGTAGGGTTATAACGAAAAATTGATCCTTCTAGCAGAACTCATCTCGAGCACCACAGACTTTACGGGGCATGGGCATAGATGCAGTCTATCACATTCGCAAATCAGTCATCAGATATGGCGTAGGCAAAACTGCACGATGCGTTAAGAAAAAGTCAAACGAGTCCGAGACAAATGTTAGAATATACTGTTGGCGTCTAGTTTTAAGGCTTGCAGCAACTGCCGAAAGCTAAAGGAAACTCAAAGCTTGCACATTCATACCATTAAATTCAGAGGAGAGAGATGAGGTAAAAAGCATACGAGGTGTGGGTTTGTCATGCATTAGTAGCGCATGGCACCGCTTGTGCTGTCACGTGGGGAATTGCGGTATCACGAAGTGGACGGTCTGGACCCTTCTGCACAACCTACAATAGTTCTACGCAACGGTCCTTTCCTATTGCTTCTCCCCTAAGATGAGGCACTATTTATGCTCACCTTTTCCAGAATGATTCATTTGTTGAAAGTTGACCCTATGTTCGTGTGCTTCGCTTGCGTTTGCCCATTCTTCCTTTACTGCCTGTTAATTACTGCCAATTCGCCTATTAATGTCTTGCCATAAACCACGGCCCGTACCTTTGCACTCCAGCTGGCGTTGATGTATATGTGACGATGTAGGTGGATAGCTATAATCGAGGCACGAAGGCCAGTGGTTCGGAAACATCTCGGGCAATCACTCCTCAGGCGATCGCTTTCGTGGACAATGATACCGAATCTGTGCGAGTATACAATCCGAAAGCGTTCATGGTTCTATGCCAAGCTGGCAACCTGATGGTGTACAGAATAAATCAAGGTTTCGTGCCCTCATCTCTTTCACCGTGCTTCTCACATACGTGGGTGTTGTCTGTTTTGTTTTTCATCGGCACCGGGAACGAACGGCATGAGATCGACATGTTCCTTCCGGGCACGAATCTGTCGGGCAATGACGATGCTGGCCTTTCGTGTGTCATCACCAGGTTAAGCCTGGGAAGCAGCACGGGGGCCGACTGTAAGACTAAAGCTAGCAAGGTGAGTGCTTCGAAGACGTGACGTGTTGCGTAGTAATCTTTCCATTGTTTTTCGTTCTGCCAAAGCAATTGCCTATAAAACAATTCCACGCACAATAAACTCGAGTACGCCAATGCTTGTAATTCTTAGAACTGAAGATGAACAGGACGCCATAAAGCTTTATTTCACTGTCTATTAAAAAATAAAGGAAAATTTACCACTAGCTTCGCAACAATTCTTCTACCTTACTAATATTATCTTAACTAAATGAGCTAAATGGGTGAACAGGAACACACCCAATGAAGCAACACATTAAGAGCACGATGAGAAGAAATTAGCAGACGTACGCTGCCTAGCAAGTGTAAGTTAATCGTGAAATAGCGTCAAAGCTGCTGCGTCATTCACATCCTGAAAGTAGAGCTGCTGTCCAAGTAAGTTTCGGTTCACAGCAAACGATAACCTTGTCTTGGGTGCGTACAACTCGAATGGCTGCATTTATTACTCAAGAAGCCCAGAAATAAAAAGAATTTTGTCTACGTACTTCGATATCATGTCGTACAATATGTTGTATAATTGTATAAGCTTCCTAAATTGTCGTAAATGTCATATTATTTTCTTAGGTAATTTGTCAGTTGACGTTAGTTCGCTTTTAGAGAGTCGTCGTTGAAATATCTTGTATTGTCCCTAATTTAGCGTGGCTCCTGCTGCTGGGTCAATCGGCAGCTCTGCGGATATATTTGTGAATATATGTACATCGTAACGTTAGACGTTCGCCGCGTGGAAGTATTAGGCGTCATACTTGCGTGTCGCACTTTCTGTACACGCTCCCGTCATCGCCATTCTTGCATCGACAAGCATCGTAAGTTGCCTTTGTCCTCGTGACATTGCTGCGTACATGTCTGACACTGCGCATTCGCCTGATTTAGTGTTTGAATTTCAGCATAGCTTATGAATGGTTTAGCCTCCAGATATAAAGATGTTCCAGTAGGCTAAAGTTGACCTTTTTGGAATATAAACATGTATTTAATGGGACTAAACGCTGCACACGATGAAAGTTGTACGCATCACCGTTAGTTATACAGCATTCGATTGCACGCTTAACTTAAGCATCACTTGACATAACCTCCAAGATGTGCTTACGATCAGTATGATCTTGTCTTCATTTGCCGTGCATCAGAGACTTCCAAGTTCTTATTCGGGCCAAGTGAGACATTGTAGGCTGTACAACAGCGTGACTGAATGGGAAACACAAATTCTACTCTGGTCCATCCATTGACATGTTGTGCTAGATTACTTTTCATATGCCGGGTTTGTTCTTTATACGTCAGTTATGTAAACGGCGCACCGTTTTGAGCAAAATCACCAGCTTATAGGCAGAGCAAGCATATAGTCGTTGGCCTTCATCTTGCTACTCCAGATATAACGTTATCGCACTCACTTCCTGACTCCTTGTACTAACAATGTACTTGTACATACCTTCATATTCTCGTTTGGCTCAAGGTCACTTGAATTTCACCGACAACGAAAGCTAAAATCATTTCATGGTTAAAAACGTGGTGGTGGTGGGTTTGTTATCAGTTAGTGTCACATGGCATTGGTTCTCGCCCCAGGTAAGGAATAAACTTATGGGATGGATGGCTTAGGCCTTTTTGTACAGCCTATAATTTTGCGCTTCATTGCTTCGTTTTGCTACGTGTGAACATCGTTGTTTCATGCCCCTCCTGGACAGAGTCCTGGCCATAATTATCAATTTGCAGAGGCATTTTGAGGATCTACCCAAATATTATTTCTGTGCAATCATCCTTGCACATTTACATGTCATTATCGTTGCAGTATTCACTCTTTATGTCCACAGAAACGCCATTTCCATCTCATGTAGCTATAGCAGGCTTGGAAAACATGCATCAATGGTAAATGTAATAGTTAGGTTTAACCAGGTTAACCAGGTTAGGTTTAACCATCTTAAGCGGTCCTTTTTGTCTAGAGTAGGTGGCAAGCCAACTAAATGGGAACTCATTGTTTCTAAGATCCAAAAATTCAACTGAATCGGATTCCTCCTGATGGGAATTCACTGTGTTACACCAAGTAATTGCCGCGGCATTTGAAATGCTGAAAACGTAGAACGTCATAAATAGTAGCAAGTAAATATAGAGTATTATCAACTCAATGTGTATGGATTCACACTTGACTCATTATTGAATATAGCTCCTAAAACGGCCATAAAAATGGCACGATGTACTCGGCGATTTTGCATGCATTTGCGGGCTTCTTTCACGCTAGGAAAAACACTTTCATGTAACACGCATTGAGCAACAGAAAGCTGTATCCGAAGTTTTTCATGTCGCTGTACAATTTTCTCATTGATACTGTTAATTAAATCATACTATTTGAAAGGTTAATTAAGACTAATTATCTACTTAGGCGGAATGAAAGAAAGTGGTTTGAGTATCTTTAGGTGACGGCAAACAACATTTCCTTTGTTCTGCCCAGCTACGTGGCATTTGCATATACTATTAATACTATGGCTAAAGTTAGCTGGGACACCATGTATATGGTTGGCTTGGAAATATAAAGAGTTCAGTGGATCGCAGACATGGGCCATTCTTTATGGAATTTTGGCTCGAATATTCTTAGTAGACTGCTACATTCGATCATAGTGAAATATTTAAAGGAAATTTGAATACCAAATTCTGGAATTGAATAAATTTGGCACCGTATTACGTTCAACTTCGATACAAAATTTCGGATTTTCATGCACTTGCACAATATAAACAAGTGCAAAGAGTACACTTGAAATATTTATTTCCTCTGGCTTTAGAGGCACTTGCAATTTGAAACTAGGATGAGTCTATGGTGTGTGAACGTGGTTGCCTGAGCGATGTGATGGCAAAATGCAGACAAGTGTCTCTTGGTGACTGAAATAAGTAGCAATCTTTGTCAGCCTAGTAGTGACGTGCGTGGGCAGCAACTAAACATCATTTACAGACAAAAAAAATTGACATTTCCTTATAGATTGTCTATACAAGATCATCAAAGCGTTCAGGAAGGTAGTTTTTACAGAAAAGTTAACAAGGGTTTTCATAAAGATAAGAGAGCGGGAGATCATAGAAAGATTGTGATTATGAAAACGTGGACTCACATCCACAGGGGCAGCACCTGCCCGAAGAACTGCTCCCTGTAGACGTCCATCGTCGCATTGCTGGGAGGACCTGGGTCGGAGAGCGTCCCTTGTTTGCGCCAGAACACCTCAACCAAGTTTTCGACTCCCTGGCTAGACTCGAACATGGCCTCTGGTGACAGGTTGTCCAGCGTCACCAGGTCGCCTGCGGTGTGCCAGGTATAGTGTGAAATCCCTTACGCATCATTGTTTTACTTTAGCATCTTTAATGTGTCGTGTCCAGTGTTCCGGCTTTCCTTCCTTTTTTCTCGTCAGGCTGCTGTCTTTCGCCCTCATGAATGAGTCCTGAGTATGCGAATAAACTGCTAATGTGATCATATTGATTCGTTTGTACTCTGAATAAACTTCAAGTGAAAACGGGCAGTATATTCACACAAGTTTAGTAATGTCGTAAATATGTTGGGATGTGAAGACTGCTCTATTTGAATGGTGAAAACGGAAGTTCCTCATTCGAGAACTATTCTAAAAGTGTTCTGTATTCAACTATTTTCATTTCTTACACTATTCGATTAGTATTTGGTTAGATTTTGAGAATTACTACTTACACACCCCTAGTGAAAGTCAAATACGAGTACATGCAATATAGTGAATGGAATAGTTATGGTTGTCCCAAAATATAGGAGGCGGCCATCATGCTCATTCAAAGCTCCTCCAACGAATTCTTACGACCTGGCAATCCATTACCATTCAGTGGCACTAGTTCTCAGAGTTCTCAATTAAATGTCCACGCACTGTTTATGCTAAATCAGCATGGCGTTATTACATTCTGGTCTCGCCAATATTGTGAAGACAGAGGACCATGAACATATTGTTTATTCAGATTTCGTCATCTTCCAAAAGCGAAATCAGATTTGCATTGGCAGTACCAGGAAGTCCCCTCCCTTTATTCGGTATTCTTCGCAATATATTCCACTGAAGAAAAAGGTCCTGGCATTCAATAGTTCTAAGCTGCTACTCTTTTTTTTTTTTTGCGCAGAGCTGCTTATCCCACGAGACAAAGACCGTTCTTTCTACAAATGAATATTAATAGGTAAAACATGTGCGTGGGTTTCAGGCAACAAGAGTATATAGATTCACTGGCTATCCATTCTGAGGTATCGGCTGCTTTGAGTGACATTTATTCACAGGCAGAAAAGTCTGATGACATGCAGTCTGCCAATAAAACGTGTCCAACTGGATTTAATTCCTTTAATCCTAGCCGCAGCCTTGTCTGTGCATGTGATGGAATCAACATTCATTGCCATGCGCCAAGACTGTCGAATGTCAGGTCTCGAACCTGCGTCAGAGCGGCCACAGTTGGCAGTATATTACAGCATTCTCCCGATATCGCACATTGCAGATAGTCTACACGGCTGTATCCCGCAGACGGTGATCTACCACGTCAAATCATGGTTAATGTCTTATAGGTGAGTGGGTGGATGGCCATAACGGTGATGCGCCCCCTGGAGGCCCACTGTCGGACATATTTGATTAGCAAGAAGCTGTCGAGGATGTCCATGCTAGGAAATGGCATGTCTAGCAATACCATGTCTGCACTAACAATTGAAAAGCGGCTGCGGTAATGATATAAACATCACTGAGGTGTGTTATTATCAGTAAGCATTGTCAGTAGACAACACTGCTGGCCAGAGTTTAAATGCAGTGCGTAAGGATGTGGCAAGGGCTATCAGCAGTTAGAGTAGACGAGAACGTATGGTGCCATTGAATGTCATCGAATGTGCATTAGCGCAGACAGTTTTGCCCAGAGCTCGTGGGTTTCTCTCGCACGGAGTCATGTCGTACGAAGTACATGGGATAGGGGGTTTGTATAGACTGCCCACAGGCGTCGCACCTCTGGCATAGTATTGTAGGGTCAAGGGTGGTTCACATGTTTTATGCTGGTTGTGCTACAGAACACTAATGACGATCGTAAAATGTTTATGGTATTCGTGTGAAAGAAAAACCTAAAGGTGAAGCTCTTTCGCACCACCTTTTATGCGAACCCATGTTACACCGTTTTCCAGTCAATTTAGTAGTGTAGTGGTAATTTTGTTTATTGATAAACAATAAAGGAATAAAGCGCACGAAATTACTGCTGACTGCGCGGTAAATTGGCTGTACTTGTTTAGCCCTGTCAATGAATCCACAAGCTCAGAAATGCAAGTATACTGATATTCTCACTCCGGCCTTGGTATCCTTCCCAGGTCCAACTGGCTTCTAAAGCAGCGAAGTGAACAGCATCCCATGCCGTACATTCATGTGAGGCCACAGATGCCAGTTGCGAGCAACGTAGGCGACAAAGTGCGCCAGCCTTGCCGGTGGCATGAACACTCTGTGGTGTCTCCGCGCAGCCGGCTACTCCACTTTGGATGTCGGTTGGCCAAGATATCCAGCAGGATGTAACCTTCTTTCTCTGCATCATCATCAGCAGCAGCCTGGCTACGTCCACTGCAGGGCAACGGCCTCTCCAATACTTCTCCAACTGCCCTGGTCATGTGCTAATTGTGGCCATGTTGTCTGTACAAACTCCTTAATCTCATCCGCCCAGCTAACTTTCCGCCGCCCCCTGCTACGCTTCCCTTCTCTTGCAATCCAGTCTGTAACCCTTAATGACCATCGGTTATATTCCCTCCTTCTTACATGTCCTGCCCATGCCCATTTCTTTTTGTTGATGTCCACTAACATGTCATTAACTCGCGTTTGTTTACTCACCCAATCTGCTCTTTTCTTATCCCTTAACGTTACACCCATCATTCTTCTTTTCATAGCTCGTTGCGTTGTCCTCAATTTAAGTTTGTCAATTTCTCAATTTAAGTCCTCAATTTATGTGTATGTTGCAGTGTAAACATGTATTGTTTAATTTACTCAGCCACTGATATAGGAAGATGTGTATGTGTTGCTACATTTTGACAGTTTTATATGAGCGATGCTTATATGAGCTTCAAATATTGTGAACACAATATTTGAAGCTAACAATTAACGATCTCTCACTGTGGATGTCGGCGTAAAGAAATGCACTGCTTTGGTTAATCCAATGCTCAAGCCTGCGCTCTAGAAATTACTGAATGTGCGAAATGTCTCAAGAATGCATAAATCTAATATGAAAAGCGAGTTGCAAGTAGCGCTTGCCTATCCAATAGTCCGTGAGTGCGAAGTGGCTTCCAGGTACGTGAGCGTAGTAGTACTCAAGTGAAACAGGTCAATTAGTAACAAAAGCACGCAGTAAACTACTTTTCTTTTGTGAGCTGGATCGGTCTGATCCTAAGCTTCAGAATAACTTGCTAGCACTGATCATCGTAAAGCACAATTGGGGGTAGCATCAGCGTAAATTCAAACGTGAACAATTCTGAAACTATTCAAACATTGTTCCGTTTCCAAGTTCACTTGCATTTGTAAATCTGCTTTCATTGAAGACTCCAAAACCTACACGAGGGACAACTACCCCACGCCTAAAAACTGGCTAATAGCACTCAGATTCCATGCTATTACGCTACCAGGCATTCAATTCGGTTATTTTCGGGTCATGTTTCTATTTATGCTATCGGTACATAGATACAAAATTGAAATGTGGTTATAGCCCATTTGCAGAAATTAGGCCCTGATCGTAACAGTACAGATCTTCGGGACTGCATATCAAATGTTTCGTTAAACTAGTTTGATGTGAGCCCTGCAATCGGAGCAGATAGTAAGCACTCGTTTCTCTATCGGAATTCACATACTGTGCTGATTCATTACTTGGACTCGGGCTTTTGACGCACTTGGCCTGCCTTCGTAAAGCAGCATCGTGCCAATGACAGGTCAATATTTGAAATATTCAGTTTGCAATTAATCAGGCGCGCCATTAATTGGCGTATATTTTCTGGGTGGAATTGCCCAACATGTAGCACGTAGGTTGCGCTGCGCTCTTGAAACCGAATGCCCACTAAATGCACGTGCTCCAGCGCGAGAACGTTGTGGCCTTCGAAGGTTTAGATAATGTCTAGTTGATATAAACGGTACTCCTTCTATCGTTGCTTGACGATGATCATTGTGACTATAACTACTTTGTCGTAGACAGCTTAGGGCATGCTCTTGCTTATTTTTTGCGTGTTACGATACGTTGTATATTGACTTTCACTTACCTTTTTCCCGCACATATGTGTCATAGGTTTATTTTTTTCCGTACCTGTCAGCATAACTTCTCAATAGCAATGTAAAGCCCCCCTTAAACACTTCTCCGATTAGAAGCCTGTAAAGTGTTATGAATAAATAAGTACCTAAATAAATAAAATGTACTATAGTTAGTTTAAATGCTGTGGTCGGCGCTCCGTAATCTGCGCAAGGAACCAGGGTCCGTAAATTTCGTATTCGCGTTGTCCGTAACCCCGACTGTCTATGGAACAGTATGCAATTTTTCTTGAAAGCCGAGTAAAACACGCTACAAGCATTTGTTTCTGCCATAAGTAGTTGCCTGCCCTCTCACCTGTTCTTTTCACCTGTTCTTTTTTTTTACAGTTCCACAGCACCATGCTCACCAGAAGTGGCGACGATGGCGAGGATCTCCCCCCACCGGACTTGGAACGACGATACCAAGATCTGGAGCAACTTGGTGCGAGACTACCAAACAGCCGCTGACCCAGGCTGGAGACGTTCGCCGCGAACGTCGGGTCTCGAACCAGCGTCAGGCAACGACGACCTGGCCATTCGTACCGCTGCCATAAATTTCGACGAACGCGTGTTTACGCACACACAAAAATAAAATACCCAGAACAGCGCAGGCCATAAGGCCAGCAGACGACGACAACGATGGCGACGTTCAACGCCCAGGACGTGGAAGACAATTCACGCATCCTTCACCACGAGTCGAAGTAATAAGTGTTTTCGTGGTAGATACTGGGTAGCCCAAGGAGATTTCGCGGCCGGTCATCGAAATAGAGCATCGATAACACAGCGGATTTCCTAGTTATCGAGTTGGCAAAGGCAGAGCGCGGAAGTGAAATGTTGGTGGATGGCATCAATAGCTTAACCGATGGAATGAATTCTTCTCTAATAAGGAAAGGGAAGAAAGAATGTCGCTGGTGGCGAGGAGGGACATAGGAAGGAGAGGTACACTAGATCGCGCGAGTCAGGCCGCTGGCGACAACTACTTGGGCTAAGTTTACTAGGTGATCGGCGTTTTCGAGAACGTCGTTCTGTAAAGCTTCAATATGGCCATGTAGAAAAACAGTGCTGTCGTCTCGATAACGGTAGAACGTGGTACAGGGTAAAATGAGATGCTGCAAGTTCGCTTCGCATAGAGTGTGACAGAAGGCGCATATTCGAGAGTAGAGGCGTCAATGCCCTTCTTTCGGTCAGCCAACGTCTGCCATTTGTGAATTATGTCAGGGGTAGTGACTGTGTTGGTAAGTACATTAATATTTCTTGGGATCGGGTAAGGGCGAGGTACTTAAACATGTGAGGAGCAAGCTGTTTCTCTCCCTGTTCGTGTACTTGAGGAAGCACTGTATTTGTGCCATTTCGAAACGTGAGATAGGCGGCAAAATCGCATAGGAGTGACCACTAAGATCGCGAGACCCGCGTGAGAAAGATTGGAGACGATAACGTAGAACTCGATTGTGAGGTGGCAAGACCACGCATCACCTCGTTACGTTAACCCCCCCCCCCCCCCCCGGACCCCCACGTGTGCAGGTAACCCTACCGTCAATGCCATTCTTCGGCTTGTGCTATGGAATCTGGCGGATGCATGGAGCAGTGACATATTCCTCTCTCGGAAGCGCGTACGACTGCAAAGTTTGGCGAAATGTTCGCAGTAGCGTAAGCTATTCGCCCATTCTATTTTTCACCAAGGTGGTTCATGATCCTGTAAACACTGTAAAGCATAAGTCACCTGTACACTGCGCTGTTAGAGACTTCAAAATTCAGATTTGTGCTTGTGAAACAAAATCGATATTAATTTGCCAGAGCGAAGTGTTAGAATAGTTTAGGAATCGAATTGCTTATTACTGTCGTAACTGCTTTTGCTCAAATTCTGTTTTTAGAGGAAATTTGCGCTCCACGGCGAGAAGAAAATTAGTAGAATGATGTAGAACCGAGTTTTTGGCATTACTCCAATATTGGTTAGTGTTGGATGTTTTCAACAGTGAACTCATCAGTATTTGAAAACTGCGGCAACGAACAATGAAGCCTAAAGTGACACTCTACTGCTACTGCACTATTCACAGTGCATATGAAGACATACCAGAGGTTGAGTACGGTAAAAAAAAATCTCGCGATGACTTATCACGCGCTCCTCTCAACTGACGCCTGTGTATTGTATAGCGGGAAGAAGTACGCATGCCACTCGGATTTTTCGTAGGCTAAGCAATCTCCGTACAAGAATGAAGAGCCACTTGAATATCGCGCGTACTTTCGTGCTGTTCGGTAGCTTTTTTGCGTCCTTAGGTGCTCCACCCTTTTTTTCTGTTGGAACGAACAGCGGTGCCCAGTGCTTAGCCGAACGCTTCCTTAAAGCTGTGCCAAATATTCTGCTTCTAGGTTAGATATTTCCTGCTCTCGTGCTGCTACCACCTTTTGGCTCTTCCAGGTGGTGGTGAGAATTCGCGACTCGCTGCTAAGACGTTCCAAAACTCATTTCTCTGCCAGCGTTAATTTTGACGTGCGCGCTTGTCATTCATTTCAGATTCTCTGCACCAGTTCTATTAATGACGCGTTCAATGTCAATTTTCTTCTCGTGAAAAATTCATCTTACTTTCGTCGTCATAGCGAAATGCGCGCGCATGTGAACGCACAAACTAAAAGGCGAAAGGATTAGTTGTCTCATAGCCGGTCTCATTGTATTTGTTCGTGTGTGTCACACACCCTGAAGTTATTTGGCTCTTGTGAGAATGTTTAAGAGTTTGGAAATAAACTTGCCGTGAATTAACGCCGTGCGTGTGTGGTCTCGCTACTACTTCCTCGTGAATGGTGCATCACGATTGATGGGTTCACTAATTACAAAATAAAACGTCCGTACTTACATTGCCATGTAGATGAGTTTTCTGTGGGCCTGGACAAACACCAGAATGTCACGAGTCAACCGGCAACTGCATCAATCCTTCTGTCGAAGGGAGACGTGGGTCTACTCATAAAAGCAACTGAACAGCGCCTTATAACCGCACGTCATAGCGCTACCAAAGCGAGTCAAGGATTGAAATGGAAGTCGAGCATGTTCGATGACACCGCGGCATTACAGTCCCGACGCAGTTACGCTACGCCGCTGCAAAGTGGACGCAGAGTCAAGCGTCGCGGCGCAGCCAACGCGGCTGACCGCGTTCTGTGCGCATGAGCATATGGCGTGAGTGCGTGCCAGCGCGGGAACGGGGCGTGTCTTATGTCGTCAGCAGAAGCAACTGCGAAAGTGTAGGCCGCGCTAACGGCCCAGCTGGCCAAGCTACTGGTGAACAAATAAACAGCGTTTGATGTGCCGTTCCGGTAGTCGAGCGGCTTGAGTGTTGATCTCGTATCCTTCAGGACGGCAGTTCGAATCCCGGTGCCTGCATCGCTGAAAAAAAAAAAGGCAGCGATGGCGGGGCTCGAAGTGCCATCCATGAAGGTTCGAGGTGGACCGTTAAGGCTGGGTCTCGGACCCCAGAGGACCTCCTGCATCGTAGTACCGGCGTACGCATGGCCAGTGCGCGGATTGAAGGCGGTGCGGACGTCGGCACAACGACACAGGTGGCCCCCTGGGATCTACGTTGCCGTGCAGCTGGCTGGCGGAACTGGGAGTTCCGGCACCCAGCTGTGCTCTCGGCCGTCGGAATGTGGCGGATAAGAGGGAGCTTTGTGTCATGGTGCACATCATTTCCTCTCGCTATCCCCCGGGTATCCTAAGAGGGTGGATACCTGTTGCTTTTGTGGGAAGTGCGGAGCGGACCCTGGAGTGAGAGAAGCCCGCCAGAAGAAGTGCGGAGCTGACCCCAAGAGTAGGAGAGACCCCACCAAAACAGAAAGCCCCGACACACCCCCCTCACAAAAATCCGACCCGGTCCACCCGTAAGAGACCAGCCCCCCCCCCAACGCTCTTTTGCCGCGCGACCTCTTAGAGGGGCCGACCTCTATAGAGGTCGCGCGACAAAAGGTGGGAGGGGGGGTTGGTCCCCTAAAGGTGGGCCGCGTCGGCTTTCTCTAGGTGGGGGGGTCACGGCTTTGTCTTTTGGTGGCGGGTCTCTCGTACTCTTCGGGTCAGCTCCGCACTTCTTCTGGCGGGCTTCTCTAACTCCCAGGGTCCGCTCCGCACTTCCCACAAAAGCAACAGGTGTCCACCCTCTTAGGATACCCGGGGGATAGCGAGAGGAAATGATGTGCACCATGACACAAAACTCCCTCTTATCCGCCACATTCCGACGGCCGAGAGCACAGCTGGGTGCCGGAACTCCCAGTTCCGCCAGCCAGCTGCACGGCGACGTAGATCCCATGGGGCCACCTGTGTCGTTGTGCCGACGTCCGCACCGCCTTCAATCCGCGCACTGGCCATGCGTACGCCGGTACTACGATGCAGGAGGTCCTCTGGGGTCCGAGACCCAGCCTTAACGGTCCACCTCGAACCTTCATGGATGGCACTTCGAGCCCCGCCATCGCTGCCTTTTTTTTTTTCAGCGATGCAGGCACCGGGATTCGAACTGCCGTCCTGAAGGATACGAGATCAACACTCAAGCCGCTCGACTACCGGAACGGCACATCAAACGCTGTTTATTTGTTCACCAGTAGCTTGGCCAGCTGGGCCGTTAGCGCGGCCTACACTTTCGCAGTTGCTTCTGCTGACGACATAAGACACGCCCCGTTCCCGCGCTGGCACGCACTCACGCCATATGCTCATGCGCACAGAACGCGGTCAGCCGCGTTGGCTGCGCCGCGACGCTTGACTCTGCGTCCACTTTGCAGCGGCGTAGTGTAAGTGCGTATTACATTTGAATCCGTAACCAGGATCGGTAGCGCTTTGGCGTGCGGTTTTCCGACTGTTCATTCGCTTTTATGAGCAGACCCACGTCTCTGTCACTAATCAACCGGCAACTAAATAATTATGCTGGCGCGTCTCTACGTCCAAAGAGAACTGTACAGGGCAAAGTAAGTAAGGATGATTTTTTTGTAGGTAGTGAACGCACCATACAAGATGCATCATTCATGAGAAAAACGAAGCGACACTTTACACTCAGGGCGTTAATTGACAGCAAGTTTATTTCCAAGTTTGCGAACGTTCTTACAGGAGGTAAATCATTTCCCTGGGCGTGCAAAACGCATACACTAATTAAATCGAGGGGGACACTGTCGCACTAATCTTCTCCCCTTTTAGTTTTATTCCACACGCACGCACATGTCGCAATGACGACTGAAGTACAATGAAGTGATTTTTCACGGGAAGAAAAATGACATCGAATTCATTGTTAACCCAACAGGTGCGGGAATTGGAATTATAGCGGAAGCACGCACGTCAATGTTGACGCTGACAGGGAAATGAAAAGTTTAGAACGTCTTAGTGGAGACTCGGAAGTTCTGAAGAACGTCCGTAAGAGCAGAAAGGCGGAAGATGCATTGGAGAGGAGATCTTACTTCTAGAGGCAGAATATTTGGAGCAGCTTTAAGGAAGCTTTGGGCTAAGCACTGTGCGCAGCCGTTCGTTTGAAGGGAAAGTGTATGTGGAGTGCCCGCGAAAAGTACACGGAAAGACTGCAGAATGGAGGAATAAGTACATGCGACATTGAAGTGGCTCTTCCGTCCTATGCGGCGATTGCCAAGCTTGCGCAAAACGCCAGTTTCACGAGTCGTTTCCAGCTGCACGATCAATACCCAGACGCCAGTTGAAAGGCATGCATCGTCCATACATTTTTTTTTTTTTTCATGCACTCAGCCTATGGTATGACTCTAAGGTGCACTATGAACATTTTACGAGGCCGCTGGTTGCTGAAGGTTTCGAGTACTTACTTTGCAGAGTGTGCTGTTCGAATCATGCAACAACAGTACTGGCATGTATTTAACCCTGTAATGGCCAACCACAGGTCTACATAATTAGCACTGCAGTTAGGAATTACATTTCTAAGCTATTCACAACTTACGCACGGCTCCAGCCACTTAATATTAGCTATGTTTTTCTCGCAGGCAAATTTGTACTTAGAACGCTGAATTGCGCTGTATACAGAAAGTGAATTATGCATTACAGGGTTAAATAGTCCTGAACCACCTTGTTGGCTTAGTGAAAAAACATAGTACGCGAATGTTATACGCTGCTGTGAACACCTCAGCTAAATTTTGCAGTCGTGCGTGGTTTTACGGTCAACGAGCTATTCACCACATGCAGCAACCTTCCACTCCTTGTCATTCCTCTGCCTTTGCCAACTCGGTAAGCCCCTGCATTATCGGCGCTCTATTTCGATGACCTGCCCCCCCCCCCCCCCCTATACTCTCCTTAGGCTACCCATAATCTACCCCGTAAACACTTGTAGTTAGATCGACTCCTGGTACGTGAAGCGTGAGTTGTCTTGCACGGCATGGGCGTTACACGTCGCCATCGTCATCTGGCCTTTTGGCCTGCGGTGTTTTCAGACTTTATTTTTGTGTGTGCGTAACCACGCGTTTGTCGTAATTTTCAGCAACGGTGCGTATGGCCACGTCGCCATGACGTTGAATGTGGCTGCTCGGACGCAGGTTCGAGACCTGATGTTTGAGCTGAACCTCTCCAGTCTGGGTCAGCGGCTGTTCGGCGGACTCGCAGCAAGTTGCTTCCAATCGAAGGATTGTCGTCCGAAGTCCGTGGTGGGAAGATCCTCGCCATCATCGCCACGTCCGGTGAGCCCGCTGCTCTGGAACTGTAACAAAAGAAATTGAGAGGGCTGGCGTCTCCTTCAGGCAGAAATAAATGCTTGCCGCGGGGTTTTCGTCAGTTTTCAGTAATTTGCACACTGTCAGATGAACAGTCGATGCTACGGACAGCAGGAAGACGAAATTTACGGACCCCGTTTCCTAGCGCCACTAACGTAGCATCTAACCAAGGTATAGTAAAATTTATTTATTTATTTATTTATTTATTTATTTATTTATTTATAGTACGTTACCGGCTCCTCATAGGAGCAAGATGTAAGGGGGCCTTCACATTCTTAATGAGGAGATATGACAAGTACAGAAAAAAAACTTGATGCATAGGTATCGTAAAATACAAAGTGACAGCGAAATATATAACGCATCATAATATGCGAATAAATACGAACATACCCCCTTTAAGCTATGTACTAAATATAATTATCACCATGTTCTTCGTCGAGCGACGACACAAATAATAGAGTTCACATAAGCTAGACAACTGGACATTACCTAAACTTTCGAACGCCATAACCTTCTCGGGCGAGAGCGCATGCATATGGTTGGCTTTCGATTTCAAAAGCGCAGCACAACGCACGTGCTACTTGCGGGACAATTCTAGACAGAAAATATATGCCACATTATGGCTCGTCTTATTAATAGCAAACAACTTCGAAAATGTCAAATGTCTGTCTGTCATTGTCACGCGCCTGCTTTGTGAAGGCAGCCGAAGTGTGTCAAAAGCACAAGTCCAAATAACGAATCGGCACAGTATGTTAATTCTGATACAGAAACGAGTGCTTTTTATCTGCTCCAGTTTCGAAGCACACATCAAGCTAGTTTAGCTAAACCTTTTATATGCAGTCTCAAAATGCCATATTGTTAACATGAGGGACTAAATTTTGCGAATGGGCTAAAACTACACTACACATTTGAATCAATGTAACATCACCATATATGGAAACATGTCCAGGAAATGCCTAGTAAGGTAACTGGATGGAATCTAATTGCTATTAGCCAATTTTTAAGCATGTAGTAGTAGTCCCTAGTTTATATTACGGAGTCTCAATTGAAAGCACACATACAGATGCAGGTGAACTTGGAAACGGAACAATATGTTTGAGTAGTCTTATAAATATTCACATTTCAAACTACGCCGATGCTGCCCCCAGTTGTGCGTTATGAAGAGTGCCAGCAAGTTATTCAGAAGCTTAGGATCAGACCGAAAATATCCAGCTCACAAAAGAAAAGTTGTTGACAGCATGCTTTCTTTACTAATCCGCCTTTTTCCCTTTGCTGTGCTGCCTTATGTCGCATGCCCCTGGCAACGCTTTGGAAGGGAGCCGGGCCTTTCGTCCGTTGATTTGTGCAGTGGCACCCATGTTGAGTGTGCGTCGGTTATGCGTTTAGCGGAAAGCGATTGGCTTCTCTGAGGGAAGCACGTTGTACCTAGAAGCCATGCCGTAGTCACTGACTATTGGATAGGCAAGCCGCACTTGCAACTCGCTTTCTGTATTAGTTTTATGCATTATTGAGACATTTTCCAAATTCGAGAGGTCTTAGACCGCAGCCTTGAGCATCGGATTAACCAAAGCGGTGCATTTCTTTACGTCGGCATCTACAGCCACAATCGTTGGTTGTTAGCTCCAAATGATGTCAGCTTCACCTACATTCACATCAGTATCCTAAACTTTTGCAGTCGTAATTGGTGTTCTATGTTATAACCAGCACGAAACATGAGATCCCATCGCCCTTACAATACTATGCTACAGGTGCGACGCCTGTGGATAGACAGTGCAGCCCACCTATCCGCTGTACTCCGTATGACATAACACCATGCGGGATAATCCCACGAGCTTTGCGCAGATCTGAAGGGGCTAATGCACATTAAATGACATTCAATGGCACCATATGCTCCCGTCTACTTTAACTGCTAATCGCTCTTGCTACAGCCTTACGCAGTGCATATTAAGTATGGGCGCACTGTTGTTTATTGATGATTCTTGCCGCTAACAACACACTTCACTTCAGTAATGCTCACATTGTTTGTATCTTCGACTGCTTCTTCCTCAACGCCTATGTCCGACGGGCCACCAGGAGGCCCATCGTCATGACCATTGACCCAGCCACCTCTGAGATCTTCACCATGATGACACCAGGTAGAACGCCGTCTGCAGGATACAGCCGTGTAGACTATCTGCAAGGTACGATATTAAGAGAATGCGATAATATATTGTCAACTGTGTTGGCGAATTGGCAAAGGAAGTACCTATAGCCCTAGAGCCCCTAAAAGCGTCCGCGAAGCCGATTCTAATTTCGCTAAAATGTTGTAACTGGGCGCAGCTATCACTACTTCTGCAAATGTGCGTACAGTGACCCCCATTTAGGCGAAGCCTGCATGAATTTGAACAAACTGCTTCTCGCGTAAATAACATAAACCAATAGCCCATTAGAATGAATGCACCGCCCGGAGGTTATATGCCTATAAAGGTGTAACTGGGCTCAGATACCAAATACTAACAAATGCATATAGCAATGCGATAAGTTACACAAAGAACACAGGAATTTCCGAAAACTGCAGTGAATGCAAAAAATAGCCCTATAGCCCCTTAGAACATCCATGCACCCGATTCTAACTTAGCTAAAGAACTGTAACTGGACGCAGCTATCACTAGTTCCGCAAATGCACGTACACTGACACTCGTTTAGGCGAATATTCCATGAATTTATGAAGTTTCTCGTTTAAAGAACATAAGCCCGTTGGAATGAATGCACCACCCGGTTGTTAGATGCCTATAAAGCTGTAACTGCATTCAAATACCAAATATTAGGAAATGCACATATCATGCCACCAAGTTAGGGGAAGAATACACGAATTTGCCAAAACTGCTGTTAGTGCAATAAACAAAACCCTATAGCCACTTATAACATCCCCGCTGCCAATTCTAACTTCGCTAAGGAGCTGTAACTGGACGCAGCTATGAATAGTTCTGGAAATGCACGTATAGTAACACTCATTTAGGCGAATATTGCATAACGTTATGAAAACTGTTTCACGACTAAAGAACGTAAGCCAATAGCCCATTCAAATGAGTGCACCGCATGGTTGTTAGACGCCTAAAGAGCTGTAACTGGGCTCACATATAAAATAGTAGCAGATGCGCATATCATGACACCAGGTTAGGAGAAGAATACACGAATTTGCGAAAACTGCTGTTAGTCCAAAAAACATAACCCTATAGCCCCTTAGAACATCCCCGCTGCCAATTCTAACTTCGCTAAAAAGCTGTAACTGGACGCAGCTATGGATAGTTCTGGAAATGCACGTATAGTAGCACTCATTTAGGCGAATATTGCATAACGTTATGAAAACTGTTTCACGACTAAAGAACGTAAGCCAATAGCCCATTCAAATGAGGGCACCGCCCGGTTGTTAGACGCCTAAAAAGCTGTAACTGGGCTCACATATAAAATAGTAGCAGATGCGCATATCATGACACCAGGTTAGGAGAAGAATACACGAATTTGCGAAAACTGCTGTTAGTCCAAAAAACATAACCCTAGAGCCCCTTATAACATCCCCGCTGCCAATTCTAACTTCGCTAAAAAGCTGTAACTGGACGCAGCTATGAATAGTTCTGGAAATCCACTTATAGTAACACTCATTTAGGCGAATATTGCATAAAGTTATGAAAACTGTTTCACGAGTAAAGAACGTAAGCCAATAGCCCATTCAAATGAATGCCCCGCCCGGTTGTTAGACGCCTAAAAAGCCGTAACTGGGCTCACATACCAAATAGTAGGAAATGCACATGTAGTGACACAAAGTTAGGGGAATAATTTACGAATTTACGGAAACTGCCGTTAGTGCAAAAAACAGAACCCTATAGCCCCTTATAACATCCCCGCTGCCAATTCTAACTTCGCTAAAAAGCTGTAACTGGACGCAGCTATGAATAGTTCTGCAAATGCACGTATAGTAACACTCATTTAGGCGAATATTGCATAAAGTTAGGAAAACTTTCACGCGTAAAGAACGTAAGCCAATAGCCCATTCAAATGAATGCCCCGCCCGGTTGTTAGATGCCTAAAAAGCTGTAACTAGGCTCAAGTACCAAATAGTAGCAGATGCGCATATCATGACACCAAGTTAGGGGAATAATGTACGAATTTACGGAAACTGCCGTTAGTGCAAAAAACAGAACCCTATAGCCCCTTATAACATCCCCGCTGCCAATTCTAACTTCGCTAAAAAGCTGTAACTGGACGCAGCTATGAATAGTTCTGCAAATGCACGTATAGTAACACTCATTTAGGCGAATATTGCATAAAGTTAGGAAAACTTTCAAGCGTAAAGAACGTAAGCCAATAGCCCATTCAAATGAATGCCCCGCCCGGTTGTTAGATGCCTAAAAAGCTGTAACTAGGCTCAAGTACCAAATAGTAGCAGATGCGCATATCATGACACCAAGTTAAGGGAAGAATACAAGAATTTGCGAAAACTGCTGTTAGTGCAAAAAACATAACCCTATAGCCCCTTATAACATCCCCGCTGCCAATTCTAACTTCGCTAAAAAGCTGTAACTGGACGCAGCTATGAATAGTTCTGCAAATGCACGTATAGTAACACTCATTTAGGCGAACATTGCATAACGTTATGAAAACTGTTTCATGTGTAAAGAACCTAAGCCAATAGCCCATTCAAATGAGTGCACCGCCCCGTTGTTAGACGCCTAAAAAGCCGTAACTGGGCTCACATACCAAATAGTAGGAAATGCACATGTAGTGACACAAAGTTAGGGGAATAATTTACGAATTTACGGAAGCTGCCGTTAGTGCAAAAAGCATAACCCTATAAACCCTTAGAACATCCGCGCAGCCGATCCTAAGTTCTCTAAAGAGCTGTAACTTTAAGCACGTATTACCCCTATAAATACACATATATTGGTACTAATTTAAGCAAAGAATACACGAATTTGTGGAAATTGATTTTCGCGGAAGAAATATAAGCCTATTACCCGTTAAACTGTCCACAAATCCGTTTCATTTCTCTAAAAGGAACTATGTGGATGCACATGTTACTATCGCTGCAAATGTACGTATGGTGACACTAATTTTAGCGAATACACGAATTTGCGAAAATTGCTTTACATTATTTATTTTACGTTATTTATTTTATGCTAGCGAAGTCAGAAATAACTTGACTCAGTACGGTATTTGTATTGGAGTAGCGTTCTCATCATCTTGTACTGAATTCAAAGGATATGTTAATTTTACTGGAGAAGTAACTTTTGATCACGGCACCTAGACGGTTTTAATCACGGCGCCAGGTTTTCCTTGGTGCAGGCGGACTTGGCCTTGCGAAAGCTTCCGGAATTTGCTCCATCTGAACGCCACCTATCAACCGTGATGTGGTCTGGAAACACACCAGGCATCAGAAACAAGTTTACACGAAGCGCAATACGTTGCGAGTTTTCCAAACCACGACTACTCATCCTATATCTGCGAGCACCTCTTCTATACAACGAGTGTCCTTGCGGTAACCACATATCACTTTCATTTGTGTGTCGCATCGTCTTGCGCTTCAAAGCATTCATTACGAACTGCCTATAAAGATTTAGCATACTGAAGTGAGTCATGCTATCCGAACAATCTTGTCCCTGATTGTGTGTACCATATGCGAGAAAAAATGCTATCCTGTGTAAGATAGGATTGATCAAGTTGAACTTCTTGATTCTGAACTATAGAAGGTCAAACCGTAACGTATGAGATTCACCAATCGCGTTGTATACAGCGATATGATCATTACAAGATATGTTAGCATGCACATAGAAGGGTAAATATGTCGCCCTTTGAGAGAGTATACGATTGGAGAACACGAGCAAGCAAGAAGGTAATTCATGTCTAGGTTATGCTATGTTAGGTTGAATCGAGTAAAGGTCGCGATAGAAAACGGCAGCGAGGGTACGTGCCTACACAAGAGACGGCAGAGCGTCCTGCTTATATATAACCCCTTCAACTACAGTCGCACGTTGTCGTCCGTGTGCGGACTCACTCTTAGCGATGAATTCACGAGTCCGCCCTACTTTCCGTTCTTTATAGTTGTGCACCATATCGCAGTGTGCAAGAACACGTAAATGACTGTCAACCGACTTTGTTCACGTGACGTGGGAGCCGTCACATGTCATAGGCGTTTACCGCAGAGTCGTCGTCGTGAGCAACCCTCGCACGTCGTGACGGTCCAGGTGGTCGCTATGGCGCAGGTTCGTGACCTGATGTCCGAGCTGGGCAGCCGCAGCCTGAGTCAGCGGTTGCGCGACAGACCGTGCAGAAGCAATTGCTGCGCATCGTCCGCGTGGGGGGAGATTTCTCGACACCACCGCCGGTGCCCGTGATCTCGTCGCAAAGGAATAAACTGCAAAGACAAATCATCCGTGAGTGCTCTAAATTCTTCACCCTGGAAAGATATGCTCGTACTTCTGGCCTGGTACTGGCACTCACGGACATAATGTAAATCATGCATCATGATTGACGGTAGCACTAGAAGCCGGAAGGCTAGAGCTGACAAGAAACGAAACGAATATAATGCAATACGATGCAAAAAGCGCTGATACTTAACTGACATATTTCATTAGGTAGGCTTTTATATATGTCAATATAACCGTTCATGAACCTCACATGATGACAACAAAAGAGTTTAGTTGTTCATGCTTGGCGGCTATTTGAGTGCACGATTTGTTATTCTCATCGTTTATTGATGCTTCCTTCCTGTTATTGTGAGCCGTCCGGTATCATCGTGGCATATATAAACGTATAACTAAGAAAATCTATCAGTCGAAAGTAAACGCTCTATCCATCGTATTTTGTTTCCTTTTGTTCCGTGTCAGCTCTAGCATTACCCTTCAAAGATTAATCGATACCAACTCGCCAGTATATTACACTTCTTTATGATGCCTGTCGACGGAAGAATATCGATGACAGGTGCATTTACACAAAAATACGGCACATGTCACGATATATTTAGCGATTCTGTATCTAGAGTCCTATAGCGAGAAACCAATTTCCGGGGATTTGCCAAGAATCTGCACTTATTCATTTGCACATACCTAATAGGTTATTCCAAGATAATCAAATACATCAAAATAATCAATTGATTATAATTCATGAGGACGTCTATGTGCTTTAGGGACACCTGCGCGGCGATATTATATGTCCATGTTTTATGTAGGAATTCTTTCTAATTACGCCTAATGGACGCGGGCTTACTGGCACTACTTTTCTGGCCAGCCTAGAAGAGTTATATAAACTCACTCACTGTTACTTGCATTTGGCTCACGTATAACCTTCGCATATATATATCCACAAATACTCCCAGTGAGATACTGTCCGACTAGGGGGCAGTAGTGGCCACGCCTAGCATGAATGTGTAGGCAAAGGAAGCTTCCCTTTAAATTATACACGTATCTTAGCATTTGAGTAACCAGCAGCGTGTGCTTATCAAAGCAGCTCCTATTGCAGCGTTCATGCGGTTTACGTTATGGTCACGCTATCCTCCACTGTGTGTGTAGCTACGGGCCTGCTTACCTATCTGACACCCTAACAGCTCCAACCTGTGTTACCAGATGATTCAGGCTCTTTGTTAGGTAATAAAAAGTGCGTGCGCGTGCGTGCCAGCGAAAAGGAGAAACAGTGGGAAGACAATGGTACGATGACGACAAATTGTAGTTGACAACGACAAAATTACGAAGAAGTCATTGTGCTAGCGATAACACGAACGTCAGGACAATGTCACGAAGACGACTGCGGGACAACGACGACACGGCCACAACAACGTTGACCGCGGCAAACATTGACTTCGACGCCAACATGATGGGAATGACAAAATTACTAGAGAAGTGTGACAAAGACAGCACAGTAGCGAGGACAATGAGAGAAGGAAATGACAACAACGACGGCTTGGTTAATTACAGTGGCACGTATATGAAACCGACATTCTGAGCACGGCAACCGCAAGATTACAAGACAGTGACGACATGACTATGTGATGGTGACTATGACGTCAGTTGCATCACTACTTCAGTACTGTCGCAGGAAAAAAAAATTGTGTAGGAAGCATCGACAATGATTCTCAATGTAAGCCGATAGCAAGAATGAACGAACGAACGAAGGAACTGAATGGACAAATTAAACAACGAACAGAGGAACGCACGAACCATTCATTGACTGAACGAATATTGAACGAGCGATCTCACGAACGATTCAACGAGCAAGCGAATGAGAATACTAAAGAAACAAGAACCAACTAAGGAACGAACCAAAGTTTCCTTGCTAAATCCGACAACCGACAGTTGACCCCTGCCAACCACGAAAACGGGCGATAAAGGCCAGAAGAGCTATTCGCTTAGAAGTTTCCAAGCAAATATTCTGCATCGCGCGCTGCCGCTCCTGCTTATGCATCATTGTGAATGACTACGCACGTGCTGTACATGCAATTTTTTCCCGCCACAGCAGTTAAGTAGTCCCGCCACCGACGACACAAGCATCACGCCGTCATGTAAACGTCGTTGTCTCGTAATCTTGTTGTCATTAGAATGTGGCTGTCGTTATTATTATTATGATATGTTGTGAACATTAACAAAAGAACTGGGGTGCACAGTTAAGTCCTAAAGCTTGACAGGACAATAGAAGGGAAAACGGAGTTCCCGCAAACTACAAATAGAAGTGAACAAAAAGGAGATGGCACATATTGCACACAAAGAAAGCTTTCAGGAATCGTACGAAAAAGCAAAAAAGAAGCAGGCACGAGCAGAAACAGAACGTTATAGGAAACAAGTCTTACTAATAGTGCATCATGTGCAAGGGAAGCATGAATGTATCATGTTAATCAGGTGCATTGGCCAACGCCGAAGAAGTTCCTCTTTCCCATGACGATACGACCGCTTTTGAGATACTCTGGTACATAAGCACTTAGCCGCCATAGCAGAGGGTACATGGCTCTCGGTGACTATCTATCTATACAAAACTTCTGAACCGCGCTTTCGCAAGATCACCATTTCCCCGAACATTTCTCGAATACAGGTGATTAGAAATGGGTCCCACTTTTCTGCCTCCCCAGCCCCCGCACAAGTCATCGGCATTATTCCTTCGACAATCATCACACGTAGCCTTCGTCCTAGTGATATTGCTATGAAAATGTCCATTAAAGTGCGTCCGCCTGGTTGGGTGTCTGCATTTCAGAAGAGCCTCTGAATTGGGTAGGGCACAAATCTAAATATTGTACAAGGTCAACGTTGCTCAGAACCATTGCACGAATTGACTCGTTGCATAGGATGAAGTGAAACAATTGTGTGCATGTGTGCTGTATCAGGATCATTCTCTACTGATGTTGCCACAAAAGAAACGATGAAAAAGAAGGTGAAACGTCAGCAAATGTAAACCCGCCTGCAGCATTCCTTGAATACTCTATGAGCCAGTTTTCAATTGCGTTTCAATATAAGGCACGAACCCGCTATTTGTTTCAACTAGACGAGATCAAATTCAGGTACGTGCTGCACTGAACAGGTAGCAATTGTATATTTGTCTAACCAAAGATATGCCTACTTTACGAGCACGAACGAGAAAGCGGTTACAGCAAAAGGAACTGCAAGGCACTTCGCGTGGCTCCCACTAAAAGTTGATTGAGCGTAATTACTTCAAAACATTCGCAATGACTGCGCTCACCTCGTCTGTTAGGAAGCGGAACTTGGCCCGTATGTCGAAACCCGCGTTGTTCGAACCAAACTCCACGTGGATGTCCTACTTAAAAGAGCAGCCAGCATTGATCTAGGCACTTCGTGGCGTCTTCAAAAAACCGACGCTAGTTGCGTTCAGATGACATGGGCTAAAGCTGTTCGCGAAAGCACCTCAGCACTCGAGCAACCAAATACACACATGCGGCACACATATAGTCTATGGCAAAATCTCAGCCAACTCAAAAGCTTGTGTTTTAGAATGTTCAAATTTTTATTTTGCTACCATAGGAATAAATTTAGCTAATCAGTTCTTATCCTGTAAGCCAGCGCCTGCCTTACCTAGACTAGCTGGCAACGATTTGCACCTAGAAGAAATAACTCGATCGTGACGAACTTATATCAACGATAAATCAAATACCTCTAAAGAAAGCGGCTGGTCATGATGGTATACCAACTAGGATTTTAAAAGACAATATAGACATCCTCTGCAGTCCCATATGCCATGTATTCAATCTAGCGTTTGCTTCGAGCTCGTATCCAGATATATTAAAAACAGCCGAAGTCGTTGCCGTATACGAGTTTCGAACCAACCAGAGAATTATAGGCCACTTTCTGGTCTGAGTGTGATGAACACTTTTCGAAAAACTAATTTCCAAGATATTGAAGTGATTTCTGTACGAAAACAATGTGATTTGTTCGCAGCAGCATGGCTGTGTTCCCTCCAGATCGAAATCAACTGCAGTACTAACTCTATATCATCATGTTCGCAAGAACCCCGCCAACGGAAATGGCTTACGGTACCGCGTCGGTCAAGTGACAAATCCACACTGCCACAACTGTGACTGAATTGAAACCATGGAGCATATAGTGTCGAGCGTATGCCGACGAGCGTACGTTCTATGAACATTGCATGCATTCACTTACACGGAGACGTTTGTCATTTGACTGTGTCTTAGTCTCTTTAGCCTGCCTCACACAACAGAGGCATGCGATGAACTTTTTATTTACATACTTAGAAAAAAATTGGTCAACTCGACAAACTTTAGTTCTACTCTGTCACCTTCATGCGCCTTTCACGCAGCGGATTCTGTCACCTCATTGTAGGACGGCGCATACACTGAAGGTCTTTAAACCGTTGCCCATGAGCCAGAAAACTCAGTGGCAAATTTTGTTTAACTTATTCCTTTTTTTGAGCCTCCCTCCTCTATTTCTCTCCCAATTCCCTTCCCCATACAGCGACGTCTATACGCCCGCTAAAATATCTGCCTTTCACTAAAGGGTTCTCTCTTTCTAACACTTGCGCAATTAATTATGCACTTTATCATAATAAACTAATTATAGGAATATTTTTGGATATAAAAAAAACATTTGATACCGTTTCTCACTCTATACTATCCAAATCCTTTAACCTTTCGGCGTTACAAATGACTCCCTAGAATTTTTTTTCCAGCTATTCATCCTCACGGAAACACATGGTAGTAATGGGTGATTATTATTCTACACACAGGACCGTCACCAGCGGAGTCCTCGAAACGCCTTTCCTTTTCCAACTCGCTGTACTAGACATGCTTTAAAAGGTAACCTCAACTTACCCAAAACGTAACAATGTATACAATGAAAGGTTAATTGAATTCAGTGACACACAATCTGGAATACTTTACCCCTAGAGGATTTAACCACACGTGATTTCAAGCAGTGTAGCAAATTATTTTTTCTTGATAACAAACATCTCTAACTTAGTTGAGTCGATTGGAGTATTTTCAGAATGTTTCTCAGAATGTTATAAATCATGAGCTGTTCCGGAATACTCTGCTGTTAAAATCTACTCCTGATCTGCCTGTTACGTTTTGGCACTGGACCGGAAACTACTGTAATGCAGTGATTTGGGCTTGCTGGTAAGACATCTTGAGGCTTGTAGCCCGTGAAAAAGACAAGGACGAAAGGAAGACGTGACACACACATAGCGCATGTGTGTGTTACGTCTTCCTTTCGTCCTTGTCTTTTTCACGCGCTATAAGCCTCACCGAAAACTAGCCTTCCCCGGCTATCGGTCCACATATCTGTACAATCATGATTATGGGAAGAAAAATGAAGCACTTGCGCTTGCAAACTCGCCCAGATTGCATATTTCAAAAGAAAATGTGCAAAATAAAAAAGGTTTTACCACCTGAGATTCGTTAACGCACACGCGATCTTCTGATGAGCGGCCGAAGACGCGACGAGAACCGATGGCCACGAGGTCGACAGGGCGCGCAGCGAGAACCGCTGCACGCCAGGCAAGCAGGGTGGACTCCGAGATAACAGGTCTCTAGAACAGCTGACCACCGGATCCGCAAGCTGGGCCGCCAGGCAACATCCGTTGCCAGAAGGCCTGACCACCAGGTTCTCGGGGCAGGCTGCGGCAAGACACAGGGCCACCAGAACAGTCCAGTGAGTCAAGGTCGAGTAAAGAAAGGTTCATTGAATTGCGGCGCATACCCAGCAGCACCTACCCAATTACCCATGTTGGCTTCAAGGATATTGACTGAAATTCAGCCCATACACGGCGGCACATAAATATAATTCAAGTATGGGCTTTTACGCGCCAAAAGCACGATTGGATTATGAGGCACGCCTTAGTGGGGAAATCCGGATTAATCTTGAGCACCTCGGTTTCTTATACGTGCACCCAATGCACGGTACACCGGCGTTTTCGCATTGCCCCCTGCCCCTGCCCCTCGAAATGCAGTAGCCGGGGCGCTGATTTGATTAAGCGCCTTCGGCCTTAGCTCTACGTCAAAGCCACTACGCCCCGACGGTGGGTTATTCCACATAACCAGGTTATTCCACATAACCAGCGACGCTCATCGCGCTCTACTCAGTTTTCTAGAGTTAACTAAGGTTCACGTTTGTAGCGTCGAAACTATTTTATTCAACATTCTGCAGTAGCGTGATCTTCAGTGACCAGCCCTACCATGTGTGAACTGTACTGTGTTCTACTTTATTGTTTAGATTTGTCCTGTTGCTCTTCCTTTCCTCTTTCCTCCCCTCCTTCCATTTCTGTGTTGCTGTCTTCTCCCTACTGAAGAGTAGGCAGGCGTTGTGACCTTTCCTGTGACACTTGCCAGCTTGCTCCTCGCTTTCCCTTTCCTGTTAATTGCATATATGTGTTCAAAACAAATAATAATAATAATAAAGTTTTTCTAAAAGAGGTCCACTGATGAGGGGCACATACCATAACATCAAATGTGAACAGCAATAATTAGAAAGTACAATCGCAACACCCAAGAGTGGACTTAACTGTAATATTCTCATGTTATTGCTTTGCTTTGTACCGTTGCCTTTTAGAATACTGTCAGTATTGAGTAGGTGGACTTAATAACAACTGAGTCATTAGCTGAAAGCGACTCTGGGTCCACAGTCACCACAATAAGGTACGCTTGATTTTTTATTTCTCGTATGGAAATGTGCGACTTCATTTCATATTCTGACGTGATTGTCGAAGAGAGCAGCTTCTGAAAGAAGACTACGTGCCCAGTCATCAAGTGAGCTGGCTTCCAGCTTCGCCAGTGCTTGTGATTTTTGTAAATATACCGTGTAAATAGTTTCTGCGTAGATTATTTCCACGTTAAATTTTGGTAGAAGTACTGGATCAATGGCCAATAGCAAGCATGGGTGTCATTTACGCCGAATGAGCTTGAGTAACCGTCGATCAGGAAGAAGCCTGGAGAACCCTGGTGCGTTTCCTTTTCATGTCACAATAATACATTCCAAGGCAACTCGGGGATTATATTGGACGCCGTAGTGGGTAGATACGGACCAATCTTTATACGAGATTATACGACTATAAAGTACGCACAAAAATCGCATTTCACTGCTGAGATTCTGGAGGGAAATGTAGCCGTTTAAGCAGCGCACACGTGACAGTTATCGTTTTCTAATAACAACGTTCACTGGACAGCTGTGCCACATACATTATATGAACGACGCAGATGCCTTCCCACTGTATTCCGTTGAATCTTTAATTGTAAGGCAGTGCACGTATGCTATTTCTTTCGTACCGTGTTCTTCATAGGCTTCTTCCCTGGATAAGTTCCAGTTCAGCAAGTTCGCAAATATTGGTAGCAATAAAATTAGTCAGGCAAGATAATTGTGGCCGCGCAAGTTATAGATTTGGGTTTCATTAGTTTTGATTACCATTGAAGAAATACACGTGTGCAGCGTCTTGTCCACACTTAATTGCTACGAATATCAAGAGGAATTGGCGTACGTGAGTTTAGTCTGCGTGAAATCGTTTCATAGGCAATCGCCTTGACAGAGCGATATGCAATGAACAATTTATGACGCAAGACGTCAGGTCTTCGATAACGAAAAGATGGAGCTTGGGAGGTCATGTAATGCATAGGGCACATACTGGGTGTTAGAGTCAAAATGGGTGCCGGTCGAGGACGGCAGGAAATTAGGCGGTGGGATAAAATGAAGAGGTTTGCAGGCGTACAATGGAATAAGCTAGCGCAAGACGAGGATTATTGGAAATCGCTGTCAGAGGACATAAATAGGCTGACGATCATATTTTTTTCTCAAATTCACCTTCCTATATTTAGTGATTCACTTTAACGTCACTTTTCGCGAGATGCTATGAGGTGCAATGGGCAACAAAATTAAGCTACGTGGTCGGTTTGGCCAGCAACCAACAACGAAATGTACACATAAAGGAGAAACGCCGGTTGGTTTAGTGCTGCGTGAGCTTGCAATCTGTTGCGCTATTGCATGAGCTATGGCTTCTCGGGATAGATGACACAGGATTACATTTATACTTTTCTTCAAAAAATATGTCGGAAGAGTGTGCCGTGCTTCGCCTTCATTCCTTTAACACTCCCAGTAAATGTGCTTTATATTATGAATGAGCCTAAGGGGCAACGTTTCCACGGCGTTAAAATGGTAAAACCTTGGTAGAAAAGTCAAAATATTTGGAGTATAATACAGCCCAGTGTTACTTGACGTCATGATAACTGTAGTGCGTCGTCTTATCTACTCAAATGTGTACGACGAAATTTTTTTCATTGGCGCAAGAGGTGAAAGACACCTGGACTCGTGCTTTATTCCTATATTTTATGCATTCGGCGGTCCAATTGGGATTATTCTTGCTTGGGTTCACTCACTGTAGGAGCAAGTCATTAGAAACATGTTATCCTACTCTACTGAAATCGCAAGATGAACAGCAGAGATTAAACACGTGCGCTTAGTTTAATTTGTTTTTGCTCAGAATGGCGCACAATATATGTCACTTACAGAAATAACACGATAGATGAAACTGGTAAACTTGCAAAATGTAGATACTGTTCGTAGTCCGATTTTCTTTCGTGCATCTACGCACTGTTGGACAGCCTGGAATGTACTAAAGGGCTCAAATAAACACTGAAACTCCTGGTGCAGGACATGCGGAAAAGGAATTGTGCAGATCCGATGGGCATAATAAAGTTTATGTCAAGCAAAGCTTAAGCGAAGTGGTTGAATAACTGAACTACCTCTAACAGCGATGCATAACATTGTGCTTACTTTCATCCTGTGTAGTGTGAAGTCCACTACAATTTGCATGTTTATTCACCAAAAGGGACAATAGGTCAAGTTGTTCATTTTTTTTATTTATAGACTACACCATTCGCAAGCTATGCCGAAATTCAAACGCCAAATCAGGAAGTTAGACAGTGACAAGCATCTACGCAGCGAAGTCAAGAGGACAAAGGCGACTTGTGCTTGTCGATGCAACAATGGCGATGACAGGTGTATTTATTTTCAAACTCAGTTGAGAGCATAGCAAGAAGGCATTACAAAAGAGATAGTCACGTATTAAAGAAAAAATTGACATTTCGAAAATAGGCTCGCTCTGCGCACAGACGTACGAAAAAGAGTGGGGAAAAAAACGAGGCACATCCGCCAGGCCAGGATTAGAGAAACAAATGTGGTCTAAGCAGATTTTCATGCAAAGAACATCAATATTGTCATAAAGTTTAACATGGTACAATCAAGCGCATTGTGCATACAAAACAAAAAAAAACAAAAAACAAAATAATCGAGAAGTAACCTTGTAGACAGTGCACTTAAAGCATTACACGCAAATTAAAATTATTTCTGACACACACATGCTATGCACACCAAATGAAGCACAACCACCGAGGAAAGATTGCAATAAGTTTTCCGAGCGAAGAGAATCAACGGTGTATCAATCATGCGCAATGTGCAAACATCAGAAAAAAAGACAAAAGAATGAAAGGCGAAGCACAACCATGTTATATCTGCCCACACCTGTCATCAGTATTCTTCCTTTTGCACGCAATCACACGTCGCCTTCGTCCTCGTAACATCGCTACGAAGAAGTGTCACAATGTGCATCCAACTCATTTGGCGTTTGCATTACAGAATAGCTTCTGAATGGTACAGAGCACAAATCTGAATATAGTGCGAGGTGAAGGTTGTGCATAATCATTTCATGAAATTAATCGTTGCATAGGATGAAATTAAACAAATTGGTGCATCGCGGTTAGCTGTATAACATATATTTTAAAAAACTTCACTTCAAATTTGACATGTGCATTGAATGAGCATTGATCCCCAAGGGTGCCTACACGATAAAAATCAAAAACAAGGTAAAATGTCAGAAATGGAAACCTGCCTGCAGTGTTGATTGAATACTCTATCAGGAAGTTTTGAACTGCGTTTCGGAATTAGGGACGAACAGATTATTTCAGTTACACATCAACTTCAGGTACGTGCTGCACTGAACAGGTAGCTATACTGAGCACGTGCTGGTGGGCGAGTTGGTTATACACGATTAAAACGAAGGCGCCACATAAAACAAGGGACGAATGAAGGCGACACCGGACAACCACGTAGGCGCCTACGTGGTTGTCCCGTGTCGCCTTCATTCGTCCGTTCCTTTATTTTGCGTCTTCGTTGTAATCAGGTAGTTGTAGTATATTTATCTAATCACAGACACTCCAAGTTCGCGAGTACGATAGAGAAAGTGGTAATTCAAACTAGGAGTGAGTGCCTCTTCGCTTGGTTGCTACACCAAAGGTTGATTGAGCGTAATTGTTTCGAAACAGTCGCAAGTATTGTGCTCACCTCGTCTGCTAGGAAGAGGAACATGGCCCGGCTGTCCATGCCCGCGTTGTTTGAACCAAAAGCCATGGGGATATTATATATAAACGAGACGCTAGCGCTGATCCGGCTATATCATAGTGTCTTCGAAAAAGCGCCGTGGATTACATTCGGACGTTAGAGGCTTAAGCATTTCAGGAAAGGAGGTTATCAATCTTTCGGGCCACCGCAGGCACCACCAGTGGCAAAATGACTGCCAACGCGAAGGCAACCCGTGATATTGATTCGGGTTACGTCGTCCGTTATTGCAGCTAATATAATGGCTAAACACAAAAAAAATGACAGAAATCAAGCACCGCGAAAGGAACGAAGTTAACACAAACGCTGACCATGCGTATGCCTACCAAGAATAGCCCAACTTGTCTTTTTGATAAACAAATTGTGATAACAAAAAACTTTTGCCACCTGTTGTCTTGAACGTACGCGCGATCTTTTCATCAGCACCTGAGAAGGGCACAGCAGCAGCTGGCCAACAGGTCTACAATGCGCGCAACAAGTCATCACGCAGCTAGAAGAGCAGGTCACCCGGTCAGCAGGGCGAGCATTAAGATACCAGGGCGCTTGATCAGCTGGCCACCAGATCAACAGGGCATGCATCTAGACACCAAGCTGGTAGAACAGCTGACCACCAGGTCAGCAGGGCACGCATCGATCTATCACGCCACTACATCATCTGGCCACCATATCCACAGGGCTGGTATCGAGACAGCATGTCACCAGGTCCGCAGCTGGTCACCAGGTCCGCAGTACAGACATGGGGTCCCCAGATCGCTGGCCACCAAATCTACAGCGCGGCCACCAGGGCACCAGGCTGCTAGAGCAGCTGGCCACCGGCACCGCCGGCGGGCTGCCAGACATCGTCGTACGAGAAGGCCTGGCCACAACGTCCAAGGGGCAGGCAGCAAGACAAAGGGCCGTTAGCACATCCCAGTTACCCATGTTTACGTGAAAGAGGTTCATTGAAAGGCGACCCATGCACAGTGGCGCAAAGCCCTGTAGTTACCCAAAGTGACGTCGTCAGTAATGTTTATTGAAGGACAATACATACACAATGGCACATAACAATTTAAATCTGATTTTACCGGCTAAAACCACGGTGTGATTATGAGGCACAACGCAGTGGGGGACTCCCGAATAATTTTCACCAACTGTGGTACTTTAACCGGCAACCAGTGGACGGTACGCATGCGCTCTCGCACTTCGGTCCAATCGAAATGCGGCAGTCATAGCCGGAATTTGATGCCGCGCATTCACACGTAGCAACGCAACGCCAACGCCACTACACCACGGTGGCGGGTAATGGCACCTAACCAGTGATCAAACATGGTGTGAAAGAGATTCGCTGATGAGCGACCGCACACAGTGACCCATAATGGCATGAAAGAAGTTCATTGAGGAGCAGCACATGCCACCACAAAAACCAGTTACTTAAGTGAGCCCGAACGTAGGTCTCGAACCTGTTTTCTTAGCACAGCAGCCCATGCTCTACCCATCAGCCAACGGACTACCCCATGACCTATGTTTGCGTGGATCACGCTGTACGCGGATAAACAAACCAACAAACAAACATAGCTGAAACTGGATGAAGTTCTCAACTAGCGCCAACTGCAATAATTAAAAGGTACAGCCATACCTTCTAGAGTGCACAAAATTGTAACATCGCCGTGTTAAGGCTTTGTGTTGTGTAGGTATATTTTAGAGTAATAAGGCATCAGTGCTGGATGGTTGGGCTCAATGACTTCAAAGTCATCCACTGAAAACGATTCTGGGCCCCAATTCGTCACTGTCATGTACTCTTTATTCTTGTTTGATCGTTTGAAAACGTGCGCCTTCCTTTAGTATAGTGGCTAATGGCGAGCACGGGTGCCAGCTTTACTCTGAATGGATTGCGTTTCCGCCTATCAGTAAGAAGCGTTTGCCGCGGCTTTAAACAAGTGTGTCATATTCCAAGGCAAATTGGGGATTATGAGGGACGCTATAGCAAGTAGATGCGGACTAATTTTTACCGGATAATATACGACAATAAACGGAAGTACGTAGACAAGTCGCATTTCACTGCTGGGATTCTGGAGTGAAATGTAGCCATTGAAGCAGCCGCGACGAAATAGAAAAACTATCGTTTTCTGATAACTAAGTATATTGGACAGCTGATCTACATACGTGCTCCGATCGAAACAGTTACCCGATATATTACGATGAACTTTCAATTGCCAGGCAGTGCACGTCTATTTTCTTCGTACTCTGTTCTATAGATGCACCGCTTCACTGGATAAGTTCCAGTTCACCCAGTTTGCAATTTGTGGCCCTGTTATCATTAGCCAGGTAGAATAATTGTGGCTGTGCTTGTTAGACATTTTACAGCGAAGCTGTATACCTCTACCCATCTGCCGTATCCGTGGACAAAAACTCAACCAGTCAGAGAGGCGCGCGCCGCGTGCGCCGCTGGGTTCCTTGCAGCACCACCAGATGACGCTCACGTCCGCGCATGCGCGGCGGCGCAGGCCGTGCAGGAGAGATCAATAGAAATGAACCAGAAAGCTCGCCTTGGCACACAGAGTTCACTGTGAGCGTTTCCCGGTAAATATTACGGTTGCATAAACTGCAGTTGCCGGGAAGCGGCAACTGCAGCATACGAAGCAGCGAGTGACGTAGCTACACTTTTGTATGCAAAAGAATTACCCGCCTAGGAGCTGATTTGGGTTGCGGTAGTGCTGTGAGAAGGCCGCGTATAGTGATTCCTGAAGAGCAGCTTGCATACGAGACGTGGTCAAAGCGTGGTTAAGTGCACTTCTCTTGTCTCTGGTCCACACTTTGTAGGTGCACGAAGTAGTGGAGCAAGCCAAGTCGCAGACCGTTGGAACGTCTTAGGCGAGAAATTAGGTAAAGGGCAAGTGCTTGTCGCCACGTGAATAACTTCAAGCTACGTCACAATGGGTAAACGTTCTAGGTATCGTTTACAGCTGAGCTTTCCCACCACCTTTACAGGGTGGACTGGAGACTTTTTTTATTTGATTATTTTTTCTTCGAAATAAAATTAGCAAATAAAACATTTATAGCTTTTTATTTGCACTTCATTGCTAAGAATGACAACAATCATAGGCATATACTCATGTTTATAGCGCGTGAAATTATTTTTTAGGCAGTTACCTTGGAAGAACGAAAGACAATGGAACTATTACGACGTCACGTCTTCGATTCACTCACCTTGCTCGCCTGAATCGTACAGTGGGACGCCGTGCTGCCTCACACGCATGACATGGTGATGACGCACGAAAGGCCAGCATCGCCTTTGCTCGACAGATGTGGGCACGACACGACCCTGTCAATTTCGCGCCACTCGTTCTCGGCACCGATGAAAAAAGAAAAGAAACAACATCGCATGCGTAAGTAAGAAGCCCGGTGAAACAGATGCGAACACAAAACGCTGGCATTCGATTCGCGATTAATCATTCATCATTTTAGCCTTTAATGGATTAATCGCTTTCGATGCAGGGTTTGTCAACGATTAATTGATTAATAGAAATTTTCGCCGGACGCTTTCAAAAAGGTTGAAACAAAGCTACTTTTGTAGGGCCCTGTTTTGATGTTTTGAGAGGTGGAACCAAGTTCTAAACACAAGGGTATGAACGTTACAGTATAATCTTTAACGTGTTAAAGATTAAGTACAGCTTGCACTAGTGGTTTTTGAAAAGATAAGCAATACATGTTATAAAATGGCACCAGCAACAAGTTAACGATACGGCCGAGCAGACGTTGTAAATATCCATGACGTCACGGGCAAATTGTTGCGGGAGCTGCACAACAGCGTCACCACCCGTATTTTTTTTTCTTTTCTGGCTTGCCAAGCGTTTTTCTAACAGTAATATTGGCGTTTGATGGTCGTACAGAAACTTAATTTACTGATACAACTCGCAGTATATTTAACAGGGAGAGGCAGGCTAGTTGGTGGTCGATATTGGAATGCATTATGTAACCGCGCAAACGACAATGGACGAAGAAGGAAACACACAGGACAGGCGCGGAAGTTCCGCGCATGTCCTGTGCGTTTCCTTCTTCGTCCGATGGTGTTTGCGCTGTTACATAATGCATTCCGATATCACAGTATTTTCCCTGTGGCGTCCCCTTATAAAATGAGACAGTCGGTTTTCTGACGTCTATATCACGTCTACGCGAAAGTTTCCTGACCAGATAGAGAGCACTGAAATACCATACCTTACTGCAACACAGGCATCAAGATCTATAGCGACAAGCTGCAGCATGCCTTTATTTAGTGAACAGATGGGCCATGTGAAATCGGTTAATCATTAATGTAGAAAAAAAAATCCGTGATCTTCAGACTAATATATGGACGTGTCAGTGAATCTTAACATTCTGCTTAGCATCGATTCTTCAATCAAACTGTTCCTGTGATGAAAAAAACCTGGGCGCACTATTTGAGCAACACATGTCCTGGAATGAACATGCTGTAATAGCCTCAAGTAAAGTTTGAAACTTGAAGGCATTCTAGGTAAATTGCGCTGGGTAGTACCGCTCTGTCAAAAGAATTCTCAACAATTCTTTAAGTCCGTTATTCACTACTGTTTCTGACACTACTGACGAACATTCACCCCCTGCTTGTCATACAAAAACGCGCTATAATCAATGTTGCTGGTGTGCTTTACGGCACTCACACTTCGCCTATTTTTTGAGTAGCTCAATATTACTGCCGTTCCACTACTCGGCGGAAAGGCTTTAATGAATCGCTATCGTTCGGGTGTTGAGTCTTCGTCAATCCTCACAATGCTTGGCGACTTAAGGCTCTCGATACCTATTTATAACACCCACAGAAGTTACGTTTGGTTTGTTCCCAGGGTTAGAACTTGTCGTATTCGCAAGGTATCCTACGCGCTACCCCTCTTATTGAATCGCTTCGTTATTGCTTGTCGATTCTCGTGACAGGTACTGGTGGCTAACCAAATTCTAGTGTTTTACTTCCTTCTTTCCATTCTATGTCAAGGATCTCCGTTTATCAGTCATGCATGGTATTTATCTGTGGAAATTCTTTATTACTGCGCTTTTTTATTACTGGGATTACTGAATTGCCACTTCATTACTGAATTGTTTAATACTACATTTTTCATATTATTACTGTCAAATTATGTTTCTTTTTTTATTTTCAAATCTTGCGCACCACTGTGTTATTGTTTTACTGCACTTTGTTTTAGGTAAATGAACCCGTTGTCAAGTTTCTGCAGGGCGCAGAGGCCCCGAGTCAAGCTTCTAGCGTGTCTTATTTTTCTCTATGCTGGCAACATCGCTGACATGTTGAATAAACTTGAATTTCAACGTCACGAGGACGACCGCGGCAAAACGATGACACGACCACAAGGATGATGACGGCAACAACGCTCGACAAGGGGCGATGAGATACGGCAACGATGACGAGAGCACGGCGACAATGACAGGTTTAGAACGACGACACGGACATAGTGAACACGACAAGCACAAGGTTAAAGGCGGCGGTGATATGACGACAATGCGGTTCTGTCTATGGCGTCGGTGGCATTACTACTTAATTGTTGTGGCACAAAAAAGTTGCGCAGAAACCATTCACGATAATTTTCAGTGCAAGCTAATAGCCCAAACGACCGAACGAACGAACCAACCAACGAAGGACCGCACTAACGATTCACCAATAATCAACGATGAAATATAGGAACTGTTGAAAGAACAAACGAACAAAAGTACGAACTCACTAGTTAGTGAACCAACAAGCGAACGAACAAACGAACGAACGAACGAACGAATCAACCAACGAACGAATCAACGAACGAATCAACGAACGAATCAACGAACGAAGGAACCATCGCTTTCCTTGCCAAGCTAGACCACCGACTAACGACGAGAACAGACTAAAGAAGCAAGAACGCTGTCTGCATAGAGGTTGCAAACAAACATTCTATAGCGCGCGCCGCTGCTGCCGCCACCGCCGCTGCTGCTTAAGCGCCATCCTCAATGACGGCGCATGCACTATACGTGCTTGGAGTTCCAACATTTTCCTGCCCCAGTAGTTAAGTAATAACGCCACCACCGACATAGTCATCATCACGTCGTCATGTCAACGTCGCTGTGCCGTTATTTTGTTGTCATGCACATAATGTTGCTATTGCTGATTATCACTCAAGACCACTAGGTTGTTCATCGGCACATCAATAGCATTGTTAGGTTTATAGATAAATAGACTGACAGATTATCGTTACGAAATAAGTGTGGCCCGCAACTGACTCCCAAAGTTCGACGGGACAATAGAAGTGAAAATGCAGTTAGAAATAGAAGTGAACGTATGACACAAAGTCCAAATTGAACACACAAAAAACATTGAAGGTCATCCACAAAGAAAACAGGCACGGCAGAAATAGAATATACAATTCGCTGGAACCAATAATAATGCAGCATGGGCACGGGAAAAGCGATTTCCTCTCATTTTAAACACGTGCGTTGACAAAGTCAAGAAAATACCCATTACGAAAGACCGATCTTCAAGTATACTCTGGGACCCGAGCTCGTAGCTGCAAAACCAAAAAGTACATGACCTTCCGAGACCGTCTACGCAACGCTGCCGAAAAACGCTTTCTCAAGATAACAACTGCATCGAATATGCCCTGGATACGCGAGATTACAAATGTGTCCTACTTCTCTATGCATACACCAGCCACATGCATTCTTTCCTCGACAAACATCACACATCGCATTTCGCAGACATGAAATTGCTACAAAGACATCTGACAATGTGCATCGCCTGATCTAGTGTTTGCATTTCGCAATAGCTCCTGAATGGTGTAGTGCACAAACACAAAACAAAATGCATGATATAAAGCAAGTGCATAACCACTGCATGATTCTACTCGTTGAATAGGATGAAACCAAACAACTTTACATATCGTCGTTAGTGGTATAGCGTTTAAAAATATTCGCTTCAAATACATTCCAACGTGTGTGCTATAAACTTGTATGACTTTCTTTGTTCTGTAAAACTTTTTGTTCTTAGCGTTTCACTGATTCACAGTATTTTTACGCTGATGGTACCAAGACAGAAAGAGACAAAAACAAGGCCAAACGTCGCAAACAAATCGGCCTGCAGCAATCACAGAATACATTTAAAAGTTTTGATTACTTTCCGCAATGACGAAAGCTCAGGTTATTTTTTTCAATGCGTTGACATCAAATTCAGTGGCGTGCTGTGCTGAAAAGCAGCTGTAGCGCATTTTTTAAAACTTGATACACCTACTTCCCGTGAAAGAAAACGTCTGTAGCAAGGAGCAGTGGAAAGCACTTCGCGTATGACTGCTACTCCGAAATTTCATTGAGCGTGGTCACTTCAAAACACTTTCAAGATGCCTGCTTACCTCATCTGCTGGGAAGCGAAACTTGGCCCTGCTGTCCTTCCCCACTTTGCATGAACCAAGATCTAAGGGGATAAACGAGTGGCCAGCATCGTTTCAGTCCCATCATGATTTCTTTTAAAAAAGCATAGTTGTTTCGTTTGGACTGTACAAGCTAAATCTAATAAAGAAAGCAGGTAAGCACTCTTGCGTGCAACCACAGGCATAGACAATGGTGAAAGGGTAGCCTAGTCAAAAGCAAACCACGATATCAGTGCTGCCTACATCGCCTGTGATTAAGGAGAACGTGGCGTTTAATTACAAGTAAATTGCCAAAATCAAAAGAAAAAAAGAAACGAACCCAGCACAGTCGCTAATTTTGAAAATGCCAACCCACCCTCTCGCCCAACTATCCATACATCATAAAGTAACCCAGATAGAATGAAACAAACTTTTGCCTGCTGTGATTGGATACCGCGAGCGCTAAAATCTGATCAGCAAGCCAGGCCGCCAGAATAGCTGACCACCAGGTCCGCAGAACAAGCAGCAAAAGACCAGTCCGCAGAACTGCCATCCACTTGGTCCTCAAGACGGGCAGCAACATAGCAGGCTGCTAGAACACCTGGTCACCAGGCGCGCAGAGTGAGCAGCGTGATACCAGGTCGCTAGAAAAGCTGGCCACCAAGTCCACAGGACGGGGAAGGCACCAGGGCTCCAGAACAGCCGACCACCAGATCTGCAGTGCGGCAATAAAGACACCAGGCTGCTATAGATTGTTTTACGCAAGTGCTTTTGCCGAGCAAAAATCAATGGAAAGATTAGGACGCAAGAAGTCACGTCTTCGATGCACTCACCTTGCTGGTCTGGCTAATAGAGTCGGCCACCGCGCTACATCGCACGCTGGTCCTGGTGATGATGCACGAAAGGCCAACATCGTCTTTACCTGAAAGATGTGTGCACGGCAGGATCAGGTCGACCTTATGCCGTTTAATCGGGGCACCAATGAAATAAAGAAAAGAGCATGGCACGCGTATGTGAGGAGCACAGACAAAGGTGGGGCACACGAAACCTTGAGGTTCTATATTGCGCAGCGTAAATCGTGAAACGCCATCAAGATGTCCCCAAAAATGTAATTCGTCAGCATTCTCAAATACTCCAAGAAGTTTAACTCATTATGACATCACACCTTTTTATGTGTATGTGTGTGTGGTGTAGAAAAAGACATTGCCACTCCTAACCACGCTTGCTTCGCGCATAACTGCGCCAGGTGCAATCTAGCAAATGACAGGACGACAAGCCTTACTTGTGTCCGGCATTGGTAGTATATTTTTACTTTTCTGTTTTCATCTTGCAAATTTAGGGGTGCATTGGGGGGCGATTTCTTACGAAGGTAGTTTAACTTTTGCGAGATTTCACTCTTGACACTGCGCGAATATAGTGCGCTTGACACAGCACCGGAAACGCTCTCGGCTCTGTACGAGACACAGGCGAACGCAAGCGAAGCAACAAGCCCAGTGCCAAAAGCCAAAAAATGAATCATTCCGGTGAATGTGAAAATAGTTGGTTGTGCAGAATGGCCTAGGCCATAGTCCCGCGAAGGCCACGATATCGCATTTGCTGACGGGATAAAACAACCGAAGCTATGCGATGCTAACACATCTCAAACGCGACTGCAGGAGTTTTTTACGTCAATTATCTCTCGCCTTATTTGTTTATTATGAAAGTGCAAGATACGAGTTTCTTTCTACTTTCGGCGATGGCTTTTGTATACCTGCAAACTGGCTCATTAGACCTTTGCTTATAGTAGCGTGCAAATTTGCCTACGTGAGGCCTGATAACTGATTGTCGAATGTCAGATTTCCCCTTCCACTAATGCGACGTAAGGACGAAGGTGCTTGCGATTAATTTTCGTAGAAGGCTGAATTCTAACACCACCAGATTAATGGTTCCGAAAATATAACATGTATATGATTACGCTGTGTAATTTTTCGATTATGTGAATTCGTAAGTAACGTAATGTATGCCTGCTATGGTACTGCTGAGCCGGCAGAGTAAGACGAAGGTTGAATATTAGTGTGCATTACATTAAGAAAATGTAACCGACTTTGATCACGGCAAGTAAATTTACGGGAAAGTAAAATCAGTAGGAACCCATACGGTACGCTTTACGAGATCATAACCGACAGCTCACCGCTATCCTTGAAAAGGGTATGGGCACCAATATACGGAGCAGACACTTGAGGATTAACACACAAACCTGAGAAGAAAAATGTTAGGAATATTGTTCAGAGACAAGAAGACAGTGATATGGATTAGTTAGCAAACATCGCGTAGCCAATATTCTAGTAAACATTAAGAGGAAACGATGGATCTGGACGGTCCAGGTAATGCGTAGAGCAGATGACGGGAGGCGCATTAGAGTTACAAACTGGATGCCAAGAGAAGTGAAGCGCAGTCAAAGACGGCAGGAAATTAGGTGGTGTGATAAAATTAGAAAGTTGCCGCACATAAGATTGAATCAGCTGGCGCCAGGTTATGGAAATCGCTGGGAGAGCGCATAAACAGGCTGATCGTGATGACCTATAGAGTTTTTTTCTTGGCTACGGCTGTGGTCATGTAATTTTTTTATGTTACAGCCCAGCTTCCCAAATATTTATTGTCACTATATTTTGGATCGGTTTGCTTGCTTTTTTATCACGTTAACCCTTAGTCAATGTTCCATATAAGCGCCTATATGAAATATAGATTACACCATTAGCAAGTTATGCCGAAATTCAAACACTCATGTGGCATCAGTGCAGTGATATCACGTGGGCACCAGTTTTATGCTTCTCGAGGGAACTATGGTGACAAAATGTGTGTGCACACATGTATTACACATGTCTAGTTATATTAAGGATCCTGTACCACGTACTCATTCTGAAGGTTCGGCCAAGAATTGACACACCCAGTGGCACATACACAATGTCATATAATCAATCAAGTTCAGTAAGTAATCAATGGAATATAATGTGCCAGTCATTTCGACGTCTCAGAACTTCAAAGATACTTGAGTTTACTTTAATTTACTTTATTTAGTACTACCTTACTACTACCATATTGGTCAGCATACAGACGTTATATAAGCCTGTTTGCTGGTGCCTGCACTCGACAGACATACGAGGTGATCATTCTTACGTTTTACAGAATTTCTAAAGATCTCTTGTGGTAGATAGCAGAATTTCATACCGCGATCTGAAGTATTCGAAGAGGCTGACAATTTCACAAAACCGACATACACTCAACTAATTGATGCAAGTTCACGAAGGTCACTTTATGGCACATGTTGCGATTAGATTGCAAGGCATAGCGACTAGGAACCAATTTTGAGGATGGCATGGGTTTCACCATCTGCCACAGGTGATATGCAAATACTGTAAAATTTAAAAATGATCACCCGATATTAGTTTTCTAGACATGTATTCACAATTATGTCCGCCCGACCGACCGACCGACGCAGCAGCAGCAGCAGTCACGCCAAACCCAGGCGAGTAGGCAATGGAAGATTCGCTGTAAAATACATCTCTAAATAAGTGCGAAAGCTGAGAAATATGAATATCAAATGTGCTCCTATTACACTGTTTAGGTAATTAAGGTCATCTGCTCGGCGGCTTGCCGCCTGCCTGCCTACTTATCTCGCAACCTAGTTAACGACAGTGTGCGAGTGTGTGTGCACGTGAGTGTGCGCGCATCTGGCCTGCGTGCGAGAAAGACAATAAGAAGATGATGGTACGACTACGTCAACACAACGTCAAGAATGAAAACTGCGTTGTAGCAGGACAAAAATGACGACGACGCCATGGTGACAGCGATAGCACAAACACTGCGACGATGCCACAAGGACGAACACTGCAAGACGACCGCGCATCCGACGCGGTCATGACGAGAGCGACAAAGATTAACTATGACGTCAACGTGACGGCGATGACAATCACTTCAGGGGCTTAACGAAGACAGCACCACAAAGACTACAATGAGGTACGGAAACGATGACGATGACGGCATGACGACAATGACAAAGAAGATGGCGATGACACCAACATGCTGAGCATGACAGCCACAAGATTACAAAGTCACGACGACATGATGACGATGTGATTGTGATTGTGACGTCGGTCGCATAACTGCTGAACTGCTGTGGCAGGAAGAAACTGTGTGGAAATCATCGGCGATGATTATCAGCGTATAAATTGCCCGAACGAAAACTTAACGAAAGACTGAAGGAGTGAACTTACGAAAGACTGAAGTAGCTAACTAAAGAAAGAACGAAAGACTGAAGGAGCCAACAACGAACGAACGAACCATTGACTAACGAATAATTGAACGAAAGAACGAAAGAACGTTTTCCGTGCCGAGTCTAAACACCGACCATCGACCACCAACTAACGACGAAAACGGTCGAAAGGGGAAAAGAAAGCTATTCGCGTAAAATTGAAACATTCTACAGTACACACTGCTGCTGTCGCGACCACCGCTGTTAAGCGCCATAGTCAATGACGACGAATGCGCTGTTCATGCTTATAGTGCTCATATTTCCTTCCACATCACTGTAGTCATGCCACCGAAGACAGTCCTTTCCCCGTCATGTCAACGTCGTCGTGTCACAATCTTGCTGTCGTGCTCAGAATGTCGCTCTCGCCTATTATTATTAGTAGTAGTAATAGTGTTCTATAAATATTACTCCTGTTATATTATTAAGTTGTTGACAGAATGTAAGAAACTCAGTACGAAGCGACAAAGAAGTGAAAACTGTCCGGAAGCTACAAACAGACGTGAACAGAGACAAACAAAGGTCGTCCACAAAAAGAAGAGGCACGGGCAGAAACAAATGTTATACGATACAATGGTCTCACTAGTAAAGCAGCATGGGCAACGTACACTTCACTGTTCAAACTTTTAACTTAGTGCTTTGACCAATTGCGAAGATTCTACTTTCCCATAATGATAAGATCGCTTTTCAGATATTCAGAGGCCTAAGGACGTATCTGATACAGCAGAGGATGCATGGCCTTCTTGAACCGTCTACGCAAAGCTGCGAAACCACGCTTTCTCAAGGTTACAGGCCCCAAATACATCTGGTTACGAATGGGTCCTTCTCACAGCATACTCCTGTCATTATCGTTCTACCCTCGAAAAGCATCACACATCGCCTTCGTCGTCCTGGCATCGATACACAGACACCTCGCACTATGCATACACCTGGTATGATTGCATTTCGCAATAGTTCCTGAGCTGTGTAGTTTACAAATATTTAATTGTGTGATATGCAGCCTGTGCATAAATATTGCATGAATTTACTCGGTACATGCATAAAGCTAAACGTCGCCGCTAGTTGTGTAGGAATTTAAGAAAGAAACTGATTTAAATAGATTCCAAAAGTTGCGTTGGAGATGCATATAATTTATCTTTGGCATAATAATTTTCTGGGCGCATTAGTGATTCGGCATTCTTCCACCGATGATGCCACGACAGCAATCAACAAAAACAAGGCAAAACATGGGCAAAGATATACCTGCCCGCAATATTCCTTGAAGCGCTTCGTAATACGCAACGAACACAGGTTACTTTTTCTACGCGTGATCATCAAATTCTGTGACGTGCTGCAGTGAACAAGAAACTGCATTGCATTTGTCTACCCATTGATACGTCTACTTTACAGGCACCAAAAAGAAAGCGTTTACAGCAAGAAGCAGAAAGAACTTTGCACGTAGCTGCTACACAAGAAGTTGATTGAGCTCCATTACGTCAAGACAGTTGCTAGGATTGTGCTCCTCCCATCATCGGCTGCGACGCAAAACTTGGCCCGGTTACCAGTCGCCGTGTTTTATTAACCAAAGAAAAAAATATCGTATTATATAGGTGTTTACGTGCAAAAACCATAATACTATTGCTAGGCATGTCTTAGCGTCGGACCAGTTGGGGTTCATTACAGTGAACTCAATGGTAACTAAACGGGCGTTTTTGCACTTCCTCCACATAGAAAACCAGCCGCGGCGGCCGGGATTTCATCTTCACCCACTGGTGTAGCAGCGAACGCCGAAGCCACTATACGTCAACACGGTGGTTTGTCTGAATCAAGAGCCACGGGGGTGACCTACATACACGAGTAGCCACCATCCTTTCCGTTACATTGTGGTGTATAATACGGTGGGGTATAAGGATGGTTTACATTAAAGTTACTGACAACCCATTTTTAAGGACCTAGTTTTTTTATGGCGCAACGCAAAGCTCACCCTCGGTAGTGCTTACATTTGCACCGGTTACTTCCAAAAGCGCGTGGATAATTAGTAAGCAGAATTTTTTTTATCTGAGCAGCCTCTAAAGAAAGGTAAGAGGCCCTCCTACAACAACGCTGAGAAGTTAGAGCGATGCCTAGCTTGCCTCGCAAATTGCCCTGCTTTAACAGGCGTGAGCGGTTAACCGTGGTTGACCACCTACATTTAGATTTTTTTCAACCACCTTCAAAAATAAAAAGCCGGTGCAATAAGTTCGCGTTGTTGTACAGACATTTCTTATAGTTGTACTGCGTTTTTCCCCAAGTACACGCCTACGTCATGGCTGGCTGGCCCCCGTTGTCGTTGTTTGTCGATAGACGAGCCAAGCCAACTCATCGAAAACGAAAGCGAAGGCAGCGCCACTTTTCTGCTCACTACAAACGAAAGCTTATCTGCACATTGTAATTCAGGAAACACTTATAATAATAAAAAGGTATACTGCATTTCAATAATAATAAAAGGACCAGGAAATGCGTACACTAGTAGAAGGTCGCGTGGTGGACCTCTTATGCTGCTTCATGTTTTCGCCGCGTGGGGCGTCAAACAAAATTTTTCGCTAATTTCAGAGATTAATTAAAAATACAAATACACGTTTAATGAGACAAACATGGCTCGTTTTAGCCACTACGATAGGGAATCATTCCATCAGCGGGGTTATCTCAATTTAAGTTCTGAGCAGTCGTCTGTCCCTTTAAAGCTATTCATGAAAGCAAGTAAGTAGTCTTGCGTCCACCGCAGGAAGCCAATGGGGAAAATGGTGGCTTTAGGTGAAAAGAAGTCGCGATATCGGTGATGCCTACATCGCGTGTGATCGCGGCGAAGGCAACCTTTAAATACAAACAAATGGCCTAAATCAAATGGCACAAAAACTAACGAAGTCAACATAGTCGCTAATTTGAAGAATGTTAACTACCAACTCGTCCAACTTCCTGTTTCTATAAAGAAGCTTGGATAAAAACTTATGCCAAACGTGATCCCTTAACGCGTGCGCTATGTTGGGATTCAGCAGTAGATCACGCCACTAGAAGAGGTGACCACCAAGTCCGCAGGGCGGGCTGAGAGATACCAAGATACCAGGTCGTTACAACAGTTGGTAACCAGGTCGGCAGCGTGGGCAGTAAGGCGCCACTTCGCAAGAATGGTTGGCTACTTGATCCATAGAGCAGGCAGCAAGACACCAGTCTGATAGAAGAGCTGGCCACCAGGTCCACAGGGAGGGCAGCATGGTACCAGTACGCCAGAACTGCGGCTCACCAGCTGTGCATGGCGGGTACCGGACACCAGGCCGTTAGGACACCCCAATCATCCTAGCTCTCATGAAAAAGGTTCACTGAAGAGGGCGCGTACCTAGGAGCACAAACACAGTGACACTAGATAACGTGTAAGAAGTTCATTGGAGAGACCCGTACCGGTAAACTCAGTGACACAAGTTAGCCTGCAGGTTGGTAACCAACCCTGTTTCCGCAGCACAGCTGCCTGATGCTGTACACATTAGACCTTTTACTACCCCTTTACCCAAGTTGGCGTAAAACAGGTTAAGTACGGATTAACAAACTAACAGAAAGACAAGCATACTGCGAAGTTTGTAAAGTTCCAAAAGAATGGTAACTGCACGAGTGCATGAGTGTCAGTAGAGTGAATATACCTGTAATGTTCTCGTCTTCTCTCTTATTCAATCGTTATTTTTATTCCTTCAATCTCCGGTTATTTCCTTTACCCATTCTCACAGTATAAGGTAGCCAACATGTACTTATACTGGATAACCTTTCTTTTTTTCTCTCTATTTCGTTGTAGGTTTTGCGTTGTCATCTTTTAGAATACTACAATATTGAGTAAGTGGGCTCAATCTCTTCCGCGTTGTAGAATGATAACCTGGGCCCAACTTCATCACAGTCTTGTATTCTTAGCCCTTCTGTTGTCGTTTGAAAATATGCGGTTTCATTTATGATAAAGGACAATCGCACGCACGCGTTGCGCATTGATGTCTAATAGGTTTGCGTCACCGTCGATCAGGATGAAGCCTGAAAAGCCGTAATGTGCCTCTATGCTCAAGCTTTTATTTATGGGTTATAATATTCTGAAGCAACTTCGTAATTACCATGGATGCCGTAGTGAATAGATCAGGACTTATTTTTACCAGAGATTATACGACAGGAAAGCGCAGTACGTAGACAAGACCGATTTCACTGATGGGCTGCTGGAGAGATAAATGTAGCCAATAAAACAACGTACACTAAGCACTTATGATAGCTGAAAGTTTGTTAAAAAGTAGCGTCAAATGCATACTGTGAACACTGTAGGTGCTTTCACGCTATTTTCCCAAGAACTTTCGATTGTGAAGCAGCGCACGTCATCTATCCTCTTCGCATACTCTGCGTAATGTGCTCCTCACTGCAGCCGTTCCAGTTCAAGTCTGCAATATTGTAGTGAGAACATTAGGTAGGATAATTGTGGCTGTGCTATTAAGTATTTGTATGATTATAGCATCTTGCTCGCGCTTGATTCCAAAGAATAAGAAGTCTTCGTGTACTCGAACTTAGTGCACGTCAAATCGGCTTTTGCGCAATTACTTTGGTAGAGCGAAAGGCACGGGAAAGATTAAGACGCAAGCACTCACGTCTTCGATGCGCTCACCTTGACGGAATGGCCAGTACATTCTGTCACCGTGCTAACTTCCACGCTGGACTCGGTGATGACGCACGAAAGACCAGCATTGCCTTTGCCCGACAGATGGGTGCACGACCCGACCATGTCCACCTTGCTCCGTTCGTTCTCGGCATCAAACAAAAAAAAAGACATCGAACGTCTATGTGAGAAGGACGGTGGACAATGTGGTTTACACGAAGTCGCGAGATTTTATTCTCATCATCATCATCAGCCTAGTTACGCCCACTGCAGGGCAAAGGCCTCTCCCATACTTCTCCAACTACCCCGGTCATGTACTAATTGTGGCCATGTTGTCCCTGCAAACGTCTTAATGTCATCTGCCCACCTAACTTTCTGCCGCCCCCTGCTACGCTTCCCTTCTCTTGGAATCCAGTCCGTAGCTCTTAGTGACCATCGGTTATCTTCCCTCCTCATTACATGTCCGGCCCATGCCCATTTCTTTTTCTTGATTTCAACTAAGATGTCGTTTACCCGCGTTTGTTGCCTCACCCAATCTGCTCTTTTCTTATCCCTTAACGTTACACCCATCATTCTTTCCATAGCTCGTTGCGTCGTTCTCAATTTCAGCAGAACCCTTTTCGTAAGCCTCCAGGTTTCTGCCCCATATGTGAGTACTGGTAACACACAGCTGTTGTACACTTTCCTTTTGAGGGATAGTGGCAACCTACTGTTCATGATTTGAGAATGCCTGCCAAACGCACCCCAACCCATTCTTATTCTTCTGGTTATTTCAGTCTCATGATCCGGATCCGTGGTCACTACCTGCCCTAAGTAGATGTATTCCCTTACCACTTCCAGTGTTTCGCTACCTATCGTAAACTGCTGTTCTCTTCCGAGACTGTTAAACAGTACTTTAGTTTTCTGCAGATTAATTTTCAGACCCACCCTTCTGCTTTGCCTCTCCAGGTCAGTGAGCATGCATTGCAATTGGTCTCCTGAGTTACTAAGCAAGGCAATATCATCAGCGAATCGCAAGTTGCTAAGGTATTCTCCATCAACTTTTATCCCCAATTCTTCCCACTCCAGGCCTCTGAATACCTCCTGTAAACATGCTGTGAATAGCATTGGAGATATCGTATCTCCCTGTCTGACGCCTTTCTTTATAGGGATTTTGTTGCTTTCTTTGTGGAGGACTACGGTGGCTGTGGAGCCGCTATAGAAATCTTCCAGTATTTTTACGTATGGCTCATCTACACCCTGATTCCGTAATGCCTCCATGACTGCTGAGGTTTCGACTGAATCAAACGCTTTCTCGTAATCAATGAAAGCTATATATAAGGGTTGGTTATATTCTGCACATTTCTCTATCACTTGATTGATAGTGTGAATATGGTCTATTGTTGAGTAGCCTTTACGGAATCCTGCCTGGTCCTTTGGTTGACAGAAGTCTAAGGTGTTCCTGATTCTATTTGCGATTACCTTAGTAAATACTTTGTAGGCAACGGACAGTAAGCTGATCGGTCTATAATTTTTCAAGTCTTTGGCGTCCCCTTTCTTATGGATTAGGATTATGTTAGCGTTCTTCCAAGATTCCGGTACGCTCGAGGTTATGAGGCATTGCGTATACAGGGTGGCCAGTTTCTCTAGAACAATCTGACCACCATCCTTCAACAAATCTGCTGTTACCTGATCCTCCCCAGCTGCCTTCCCCCTTTGCATAGCTCCTAAGGCTTTCTTTACTTCTTCTGGCGTTACCTGTGGGATTTCGAATTCCTCTAGGCTATTCTCTCTTCCACTATCGTCGTGGGTGCCACTGGTACTGTATAAATCTCTATAGAACTCCTCAGCCACTTGAACTATCTCGTCCATATTAGTAACGATATTGCCGGCTTTGTCTCTTAACGCACACGTCTGATTCTTGCCTATTCCTAGTTTCTTCTTCACTGTTTTTAGGCTTCCTCCGTTCCTGAGAGCCTGTTCAATTCTATCCATATTATAGTTCCTGATGTTCGCTGTCTTACGCTTGTTGATTAACTTAGAAAGTTCTGCCAGTTCTGTTCTAGCTGTAGGATTAGAGGCTTTCATACATTGGCGTTTCTTGATCAGATCTTTCGTCTCCTGCGATAGCTTACTGGTTTCCTGTCTAACGGCGTTACCACCGACTTCTATTGCGCACTCCTTAATGATGCCCATGAGATTGTCGTTCATTGCTTCAACACTAAGGTCCTCTTCCTGAGTTAAAGCCGAATACCTGTTCTGTAGTTTGATCCGGAATTCCTCTAGTTTCCCTCTTACCGCTAACTCATTGATTGGCTTCTTGTGTACCAGTTTCTTTCGTTCCCTCCTCAAGTCTAGGCTAATTCGAGTTCTTACCATCCTGTGGTCACTGCAGCGTACCTTGCCGAGCACGTCTACATCTTGAATGATGCCAGGGTTCGCGCAGAGTATGAAGTCGATTTCATTTCTAGTCTCACCATTCGGGCTCCTCCACGTCCACTTTCGGCTAACCCGCTTGCGGAAAAAGGTATTCATTATACGCATATTATTCTGTTCTGCAAACTCTACTAATAATTCTCCTCTGCTATTCCTAGAGCCTATGCCATATTCCCCCACTGACTTGTCTCCAGCCTGCTTCTTGCCTACCCTGGCATTGAAGTCGCCCATCAGTATAGTGTATTTTGTTTTGACTTTACCCATCGCCGATTCTACGTCTTCATAAAAGCTTTCGACTTCCTGGTCATCATGACTAGATGTAGGAGCGTAGACCTGTACAACCTTCATTTTGTACCTCTTATTAAGTTTCACAACAAGACATGCCACCCTCTCGTTAATGCTATAGAATTCCTGTATGTTACCAGCTATTTCCTTATTAATCAGGAATCCGACTCCTAGTTCTCGTCTCTCCGCTAAGCCCCGGTAACACAGTACATGCCCACTTTTTAGCACTGTATATGCTTCTTTTGTCCTCCTAACCTCACTGAGCCCTATTATATCCCATTTACTACCCTCTAATTTCTCCAATAACACTGCTAGACTCGCCTCACTAGATAGCGTTCTAACGTTAAACGTTGCCAGGTTCAGATTCCAATGGCGGCCTGTCTGGAGCCAGGTATTCTTAGCACCCTCTACAGCGTCACAGATCTGACCGCCGCCGTGGTCAGTTGCTTCGCGGCTGCTGGGGACTGAGGGCCGGGGTTCGATTGTTGTATTCATATAGGAGGTTGTGGCCAAGTACTGCACCAGGGTGGCCAATCCTGCTCTGGTGAGAGACTGCGTTACCGGTTCTGGTCACCGGGATCAGGCCGCACTCCAGGCCTGTTTGTGCAATCAACGTCAAATGCCGCCATATTTTCATTTTTAGCCTATCAAAGAAGGCGTAAGCACCCTGTGAACCGATCAGAGCAGGCAGGATGGCAAATTTCACCAAACAGTGGGACGTCTTAGTATAAAGAACAGCAGCTCCAGCGTGTATCAATGAGAGACTCGGACACTGCCTAACTCAAATGAAGTCCTGAGTAGACCCGCCAGGATAGCTTTGCTGATGTGGCGTTACGGCGCTGAGCTCGAGGTCACGTGTTCAAACCCGACTGTGACGGCCGCATCTTTAGGGGGGCGAAATGCTTCATGTGCTTAGATTTATGTGCATATTAATGAACTCCAGGTGGTTAAATCCCGGGCCCCCCACTACCGCGTGCCTCACGGTCTCAGTTTAAGCACGCAAAATCGCAAAATTATTTTATCAACAGTTTTAATCACGAATCTCGCTACTCATTATGACATCCTCGCTTCTTTGTTGTTGTTTTGCCAGAGAGAAAGACATAGTCACTTTTATTAGCCTTTGCGCTTGACTGCATCAGTCGCAATCCAGCAGCAGAGAAGACATGTCAACAAGCCCCGCTTGTGCATGGCATCGTTAGTTCTCTCTCTCTCTCTCTCTCTCTCTCTTACGTCATCTTGCAAGACCAGCAATGCGTTCTAGGGTGATCACTGAGGCACAACAGCACTCTTGGTTGAAGTAACGTTGAAGATTAACACGCAGAAGGCTAAGGTACCATTGGTTAGCAGAGGACAAAAATTTTGAGATTGGTAGTCTGTTTCTAGAATACGTGAAAGGATACGTATATCAAGGATAATTAAAGGTGGCCCTGATGATCGGAAGAAAACTTACATAATTAAAATCGGTTCCATCGCATGCGGTACACATTATTAAATCATGACGGGCTGCTTGTCGCGATATTAGAAATACGTACAAAACTAACCTTTCGCGGGTAAAATGGCAGGAAGACAGCGCTGTGAATTAGAGAGCAAACGAGGGAAGCCAATATTCTAGTTGACTTTAATATGGGGAAATAAAGCTGGGTAGGCTGTGTAACACATAGGGCAGGTAACCGTTAATTTATTAGAGTTACACGATGGGTGACAAGTGAACGGAGGTGCAGTCGATGACGGCAGGAATTAGGTGATGTGATAAAATTATGAAGTTGGCAGGCATAAGATGGAATGAGCTGGCGCGAGACATGGACTACTTGAAATTGCTGGTAGATGACAAATAGGCGGATGGTGGTGATTTGTTTATTTTTCCCCCTTGGGGTTAGGTTCGTTTTTTGTTCCTGAACGGGTTTTTTTTTTTGTTGTTGTTGTCACAGATACGCCAGTGGGCTTTTTGTCGTGCGTGAGCTGGGTGCTAGTTTGGCAATCGCCTTTAATCGTTGTAGATTCTAGGAATGCATGACATATGGCATTACATTTCTCGTCTTTTTGTACTTTTTATTAAAAATTACAAAAGCACTTTGTTTAAGTCGCCCTACTCTTGCGTATCGGTACTACATTACCAACGAGTCCATGTCGTAAATTTTGTCATCAAAAGTTTTATCTTCGTGACAAGGTAAGTACAAGTACATTGTAAGCACAAGGAGTCAGTGATTGAGTAAGATAACGAGGTATGTGGCATAGCAAGGCGATGAACAGAAAGTAAATGCTTGCGCCGCCTATCAGTTGATGGTATTGTTCAAAACGGTGGAGCATAGATATGAACTTAGAAAGAACAAACACGGTTTATGCAAAGTAATGAAGCACACAGTATGTCATTGGATGGTCTGGAATAGAACATTGCTTGCCCTATCATAACGCTGCTAAACATGCAATGTCTCAGTTGGCCTTATTATTGTATTAGCGCTTCTAAATGGCTGATGCATGTCACATGAAAACAAATTTCTGCAGATTCTAAGCACACGTTATAATGTAACTGAAGCAAACCCTAGGTGAAGCGTGTAATCAAATGCTATACAATTGACGACGCAGCGTACAATTGTGTTAAATTTCAGCCTGTGGAGTGTGTAATCCCAATTATGTTTATGTTTATTCCCCGCAATGGTCAACCTAATTCTCATTTATTTTTTTACGGTTATAGACTAGACTGTTCAAAAGCTAGACCGAAATACGAACGCCTAATTAGGTGGATGCACAGTCTCAGACATCTACAGAGCTATGTCACCAGGACGAAGGTGACTTACGATGCTTCTCGATGCAAAAATGGCGATTACAGGTGTATGGACAGAGAAGTACGATATGTTTTGATGCGTTTAGGATTATGTTCCTCTGGTGTCCCAGTGGCACATCCCTTAGAACGTGTCGAATGGCTATTTCAAAGAAAATCAGATACCTAATAAATCAATTCTTTCAAATTTCTAATTCATTGGGACGTCTGCGTGCTTCAGAAACACTATTGCCCAGATATTACATCTTAAAATTTGACATGGGAATTTACTTATCTTTTTAGTACGAAAAGCAGAGGTGCGCACTGGCACTACATTTCCGGTTAGCACACAGTGTTGTAAGGTCTGGATGCCTACCTATATCGCACCCTAAAGGAAAGTGGTGCACCGTGTCCCAAGATTTATTACTTATTTAAATATACTGCGGTCTAAGTAGACAATAGCAGAGGGGTACATTTTCATAGGAAAGGTGCATTTAGGTCATAAAGAAAAGACAACTAGTGGTCAATATTAACAGGATACACAACACTTCAAAGTAAATTCTCTTAAAAGAATACAGAGATTTTCGGTTACAGCTTCGTGAGAGGGGTTGTTACAGTCATTTATCGCACGAAGAAAGAAAGAATATTTAAAGGAATTGACTCTTTGCCTTAAAGGCGTAATTGTTTGCGAGCGTCGGTTCCTAGTTGCGTAACCTGCAGGTGAAGTCAAGATATGTGATGTGTTAATATTGTAATGACCATTTACCAATTGATAAAAACTTAAGTCTACAAACACAATTTCTAGTAGTAATTGGTTGGAAATTACCCTTTTCTATTAGTTCGATAATGGAGCTGTGACCATATGAGTTGTAAATGAATCTTACAGCCTTTTCCTGTGTTCTAATTTTTCAATGTTGGATTTGGTGAAGGGGTCCCATATTATCACGGCATACTCTAACATAGGAAGCATAATTGATCTGTAGGCAAGAATACGCACTTGATGGGCAGCTGACTTCAGTGTACGCCTTAAAATGAACAACTTCCTTAAGGCACTGGCTACAACATAATCTACGTGTGTATTCCAAGAGAGCGTTAGTAAGCAGCAATCCTAAATATTTATATTGCTCAACCTCATAAAGAACACGATCAGCAGTAGAATAACCAGACCAGGAGTTCCTTATTGCGAGCGATTCTCATGAAAACAGTTTTTTTTTTAATTGATGGGCATTTGCCACTCCTCACACCACAAAATTATTTCGGCAAAAGCATCGTTTAACTGCGTTTGATCGTGTACTGAGCTTACTGATTCAACCTATTTGCCTAAAGTGAATCATTTGTGTTATGTGTGTGCGTATGCATGCGTTATCACGTGTGAGGTGGAAGGACCACCACCACACAAAGCGATGCACGTGAACGGCTTTGAAGTACGACAAGAATGACGAGAGCGCCATGGTGAGAGCGGTAGCCTTTAACACTGTGGTGATATCACGAAGACGACTGTGGCAATATGATCACATGGCCGCAACGGTGTTAACGACTGCGACAAAGGTTAACTAGGACACTAAAATGACGGCGGTGACAAAAACACCACAGCAGTGTGACAAAGAGAGCACAAGTGACGACGATGGCATAGCGACGATGACACGCACATGACGAAACCGACGTGCTGAGCTTGACAACCACGGAATCACAAAACGATGGCGATAGGACGAGAATGTGATGGTCACTGCGATGTCGGTGGCATAACAATAGTGTTGTAGCAGGAAAAACAAACTTCAAAAACCTTCGATGATCATCAATGTAAACGAATACCCTGAACGAACCAATGAACGAATGGCTGGAAGAGAGATCTGATGAACGAATGACTAACGAGTGAACTAACGAACAAGTCAACGAGTGAACTAACGAGCGAAAGAACAAGCGAATCAACCAGACTTTCTCAATCAGTCCAACCACTGAGCATCGGCCACTGAGCTTCCACCACCGAGTATAGACCACCGAGTATAGACCATAGACCACCGACACTCCGAGAAAACGTGCGAACGAGGCAAAGAAAGCTAATAGCTGCATCCATAAGCATCCTACAGCGCGATGCAACTTCTTCCTGCCACAGCAATGAAGCAGTCATGCCACCGACGACAGTCATCACTTCATCATGCCAACGTAATTGTGTCGTAATCTTGTTGTCGGGCTCACCGTGTCACTGCTGCTGCTGTTGCTAATTATTATTATTATTAATATTATTATAAGTAGTAGTAGTAGTAGTAGTAGTAGTAATAGTAGTAATAGTAGTAGTAGTAGTAGTAGTAGTAGTAGTAGTAGTAGTAGTAGTAGTAGTAGTAGTAGTAGTAGTAGAGGTTAAGAAATGTAATCAATTCCTGGGATCCACAAATAACTTCTAAAGAATGAAGTCACAAGAAAAAGGAAAACAGTCACAAAGCTACAAACAGACGTGAAAGTAAGAGGGAAGCTCCATATTGCACACAAAGAAAAGCTTCAAGGTTGATCGACAACAAAGACAGGCATGGGCAGAAAAAAATATTTATGCGATACACTGGTCTCGCTGACAACAAAACATGGGCAAAGTAAACTTGATTGTTCCAAATTTTTACCTAGTGCCTTGGCGAACGTCGAATATGTTATTTCCCATACTGATAAGATCGCTCTTCGAAGATACTCACGGACGTAAGCACGTAGTCGCAACAACAGAGTGCATGGCCTGCGACCATTTGCACACAGCTGTTGAACCACGCTTTCTTTCAAGACACAACTGCCTCGAATATGTCCCAAATATGCGTTATTGCAAATGTCTCCTACATTTATGTGCACACACCTGTCATCAGCATTCTCCCCTCGTCAAGAATTAAACATTGCCTTCGTCCTTGTGACATTGCTACGAAGACGTCTAACACAGTATCCACGTCATTTGGTGTTTACATTTAGAAATAGTTACTGAACGGTGTAGTGCACACTTATAAAAATTGCGCGAGCTAAAGATTCTGCTTAGATATTGCATCAATATACTCGTTGCATAGGATGAAATTAAAGGATTGTACGCATCGCCATTAGTTGTATATAATTTAAACATAAAGCTTCGCTTCAAATACGTTCCAACATGTGCCTTGAATCAGCATAAGTTTTCGTTTTTGGCGTATCCCTGATCTGACGTTTTCAGTCGATTGTGCCATGACAAGAACCAGCAAAACCATTGGCAAAATGCCGGCAAACGTAAAGTGGCCGGCAACAGTCAGTGAACGTGCTTTTATCAAGATTTGATTTGCGTTTCGAAACGTGGAATGAACAGGTTATGTTTTCAACGCAACGACATTAAATTCAGTGGCGTGCATCATTGCACTTGTCTAACGATTGGTATGCCTACGTCGCGAGCAGTAAGAACAAAGGTTTTTGCACAGAAATGAGCGAAAGACACTTTACATAGGTGCTACGCGAAATGGTGATTGTGCGTAATTACTTCAATACGGTTGCATGAAGTGGTCTCACCTTGTCTGCTGGAAAAGGCAGCTTGACCCGGCTGTCCATCCCTGGTTTGTTCGAACCACGAACAACCGGGATATCCTACATAAATGAGCAGCCAGCATCCTATCAGTCACTCCGTGGTCCTCTCGAAACAGCGACGCGAGTTGCGGCCCCAGCGCAGACGCTTATGCCATTCACGAAAACGGGTGGGCACTCTTGCACGCAACCACAGGCACCGACATATGGCAAAATGGCAGCCAAGGTCAAAGCAAGCCGCGATATCAGTGTAGGTTACAGCGCTTCCTATTTCGGCGTAGGCAGCGTCCAAATGCACGGAAATTGTCGAAATCAAACAGTGCGAAAGAATGATGACAAGGCGGCCGATTTGGACTATGTTAGCCTACCAACTCGCTCAGTTCGCCATTTTGATAAAGAAACTGCGAAAGAGAGAGACGGAAACAAACTTTTGCCATGTGTTATTTCTTTAGCATGCGCGTGACCTCGTAATCCCCGGCAGAACGAAAGACAGAGGCCTTATCTGTATCCCGTTGAATCAATCTTTAGGAAAGGAAGCACGGCCGCGTTGATCACGTGTTGCGTCACGCCGTGGCGAGGTGCAAACTAAAGGAAAGGAGGACGCCGCTCCGTATTCGGCTTGCACCCCCGCGCATTGATGGTAACTGATGGGTCGGCGTGTTTTCATTTTTGTCAATTACTGTGTAACTCCTTTTGCCCTCGTAGACTTGTGCTTATTGTCCGGTGTGGTATCTTGCAATTCTATTTTTACGAGAGGAAGGTCCTCACTCTGACATCTTCAATGCTTTTTTTTCTTTCTTTTGAACTGAGTTTTTCAAATTTGCTTTGAAAATCCGTCCCCATACTAGCCTTTGGCGATGCAACGACACAGATTGTGCGCACCCCTTTAAATAAAATGTTGTGCAATAAATAATTCAGAACTCAAAACTGCGTCGTTTTTCGACTAGCCGCCGCAACGAGGTGAAAGTGCATTCACTGAACTTCGCAAGATCCTTACAACATTCGCATTGGCACAGTTGTCCGTTCAAAAGACGTTTTTTATTTGTTCAATATGCTTCTAAACGCAGACACCTTCGTAGATCACCATACTTCCTACTCCGCAAGCCAACTTGAAAATAATTTCATTTCGCGAAGAACGGTACCACTATCTTGGGATGCGGGAATAGACAGCTACAGAGAATTATCTCAGGAGCCCTTACAAAAAGAAAGAAACAAACAACAGTCCTTTTCACCCGCAAGGCGAAGCATCCATTGTGACAGCAAATTATTAGATAGTACACGAAGTAATGATAGTGGTTTCATCGGCTCTACAAACTTGTAAACATTCGCTTACTAACTAAATTATCAAGCACTGAGTCACGCGCACACCGGAAAACAGGATCACACTCCCTCGATGACCGCGGACACCTCACTCGATGACCGCGGACACTCGCTGTCAAAACGCTGACGCTAGAAACAGCCGCAGCAGCAGCGAGTGAACTGACCCACATGCTGTCTCTCGCTTCAACGCGAACTAAGCGGCGAGGACACAGTGCACGCAAAGCTATCTGCCCTCGGCGCGCCTAGACTGTACCCAGCGCAGATCGCTTTCAAGATGGGGTCCTCGCGGCCGCGCTCAGCCGAGCCTTACGCAGCCACCGCCGAAGTAGAACGCCCCACTTCAGAGTGCCTTGCGCGCGACGGAAGACGGCGTGCATCCTCCCCATCATCTTCCCCCGCGCGTGCCAAATCGAGCCGCCATGCTTGGCTCATCCTCGAACGCTATCGCTCGCACCCACGGCGCGCGGCCACAATGTCATTACACTCGGGCTTTACAATGAACATCAAGGCGACGACAGCAACGACTGAAATTCGCTTAGAGTGCCGATATAATAGCTATCGCAATAAAGCAAATTATGGTTTAAATGTACGGCACAAAGACCTCATTCATGAAGAAACAAAATCAACAAGCGCGGACACTCCCAAAGAGCCCAGCGGCTTTGTCCCAGTAAGATTCACAACCTTGTCAGCGAGCCAATAAACTTGCCTCGGTAAGATTCAGCAAATGTCAAACTAACTGCGCGAGAGCGGCCGACCTGCCTTTCTCTAAGTCCACAGCGCACCCTAAGCCTCAATTACTTAAAATGCAGCGTACTCTGCGAAACAAGACTGCTCACCTTGCCGCTGTCAAATACCACAGGAGTGCCGCGCCGAAGAGCAACAGGGACCCACAAGCAGGTCAAGAGGACCAAGCTTGCGCGAGCTACGAAAAAAAAAAAACAGCATGTCGAATACGCAGCCGGCCGTGCTTGTTTCGGTGGCGTGACGGGCACGTGTCTAGCGAGTCATTGGCTTGTCGCTATGGTAACGCAAGAAAAACGAGTCGAAAAGTATGACAAAGGTATAACTTCTTTTAGACGCAAAACTCTTTTCGCTTTAGTGCAAAGGAATAAGAAAAAAATAAGATATTGTCTGTTAACTTCATTTTTTGTTTCGATGCTCGCGTCAGCTAACCATACCCAGGAATGGGGTACAACATTTCGCTTGGTTTTCTGTCCAATACGTGGCGTATCGACCTTCAATAATTTGAAATTCGCGCCGCGACGTATGTAACGGCGCACGACTAAAGAAAACAATAAAACAAACCCACCCTGAGACTGTCGCGTCACTTCGGCGCTTGGAAACGGGTCCGCTTATGTATCAGCCTTATCTCGAAGACGCCCACCTATTTGGTCGAGTGGCAGTGAATCGACGATTTTGCTAGATATCTGTCCAGGCAGCTCGGTGGTATTCCGGATGAGCCGAGATAACTGTCCTCGCGGAGCTTCCGATAAATATCGTTTTTTGTTCTTGCGTGTTTTTCCTTTTTATTTGCGCATCACAGGGGCCACAAGCTTGCATGCATGTCACTGTTCTGTTTCATGGGCTTCCTATGAAACCAGTGTTATGCATTGTCTAAGAGGAAGCTTTTGCTCGGGCCTTTCTAGGATGCCGGTTACTCAAATGTACGTAAAACGCAAGAAAAAAGATGTTTTTTATTAGACAATGGCTTCACTGATTTGAATGAGATTTGTTGCATTTAATAGAGAAAGTTAAATCCCGGGGACTGCAGCAAACAGAATTTCGATTTCAGGCCTAACATTTTTACGAGAATTGCCGTAATTTGGTAAACATGAAAAAAAGACAAGTACAAAGTCTACAAATCCGTAAGTCAGCATCAAAAACAAATATCGCATTTCTAGCAGCTGAATCCGTTGGAGCGTACAAAGCGGATAAAATTGATGCATGAATTTGCAACTTACGTGAATCTTTTACAATGTTTGGAAGAATTTTGCTAATGTCACGTTCGCATTTTACTGGTATCGTCCAGGGTGGCCCATGATAAATCATTTGTGTCCTCTTTAGATGTATATTGCGGTTCAGTTTGCAGCATTGCGATACCGTTTTCAGTTGCTGGAGTGCAGAGCTGTATACTTCAAGTTTTGTTTCTTGAAATTTTCCAATCTTTATGAGTTTTTGTAAAATATTTCGAAATTTGGATAAAACAATTGCTCTCTCAAATCCTTACATCTTAACTTTTTTATTCCAAATTCAACACGACTCAGCAAATGCGGTGCAGTGGCTGCTCCCAAGAACAATTGGAGAATTCCCATGTATTTAGATACGATCCCCCCACGCTAAAGCTTCACCTTAAGTTCGAGTTAGAATATTAAGGCGAAAGCATTAAGTGGCTCGTTACGATGGCTCATACCCGAAAAAAAACGACGTCCAGTCCTGTGAGGCAAAAAATATCATCGTCAGGAACGGCTCATACCACCGTAAGGAAGAAAAGATGCAATGGCTGAATATGAATGAATAAAGAAAGAAAGAAAGAAAGAAAGAAAGAAAGAAAGACGTAGAGCAAGAGAGAACGAAAGAACATCTAAGTATTGAATTAGGTGCTCGCATGTGTCGCTGAGGAAGGAGGTCGACCTACAGCGTCACACGTTTAATTCACAGTGCGGCTCGTTATGTCTTGCGACAAGACTGACCCCTCCTACCATGTAACTAAATGCACTAGCGAGTGTGCAGCCATGCTTTCGCCTTCACGTGTTACAGGAACGTAAAATGCTGCCCGACTTTTATATTAGTCGGTAGGATATCATTGTAAAGCAGCTTAGAAATGAAGTAGAGGAGAGAAAGGGACGAGGCTATGACGGTAATCGGAAGAGCGTCTGGTTGGCTAAAAATCTCTAAATGTTTACTTCTGGAATTCTATAAGCTTAGATCGATTGACTTAGCCTGTGCTACTGCGGTGTGCACCAGAAAATTTCAAAAGCCAGGCGCTACAAAGTGCGTTACACACGTCCTGTTCTTCTCTAATTATTCTTAATATATGGGTGAACTATTATCAAGATATACCCTGATAATGTAAAACAAAAAAACGCACAGCCTTTGTGCGACCTGACAGAATCCAGCAAAATTTCCGGCAAGGCTGATTCTGCCGAGTAGTTGCAGTAGGAATTTTATTAGCCTGTAATGTTAAAACAGTGCTTAAAACTTTGACCACATATGATTTTGCATAATCAGTGCAATGAATCGCTCATGGAAACAAACGCTAACTAATCGAGATTTAGGCGCGTGTCCCGGATTACTTGAACTTTATTATTTATTCATACGTGACCCGCGGCGCCATTAAGGCGTCATTGCGGGGTGCAAACATCAACATTGATGCGGTACACACATCCGCTGGTAATGAATTCCAAACGAGAATAGTTCTCAGAAGAAAAAAAACAGAGCATTCAAAGAGATCAGTCGTGGAAAGGTACGACCTAACTTTAAGTGGATACCCTTTACGCGAGGAATAATAATGTGGGCCTTTTTATGGGCAGATTCGCGCATGATTATGGAAGATTGAACAAAACAGCTTAAGGCGTGGCCTGCTTCGTCGTTCAAACAAAGGGATCTCGCCACGTTCTTTTTTCATTAATGTTACACTTAGAAAGCGGTCTTATCTCCCGAAGACAAACCTTGCGCGACGGATGTGATTTTTTGAAATGCATCGTTATGCACACCACAAACGGATCCCACAAAGGCAAGCAAACTTCAATATGCGTAAAACATATTTTACACGTCGCTTCCTTTACGTCAATGCTTACGCGTTTCAAACTTCATTGCAAGATGCCAAGGTCACGCCCTGGACTTCTAACTATAGTATCAACATTTTATGATCAAGAATGACCCTCAGAACACCAATAAATTTGTTAAGGATTCTCAGGTGGTCAAAATCAATCCGGAGTCCCCCACTACGCCACTCTTTATAACAGATGACGAGTCGCGCCAATATACTGGGCTTTGTTGTGAAGCTGTGATGATTTCTTCCTTAGAAACGGTATTTATTTTGGTTGCGCGACATACCTGACGTCATCGGGGAAGATTTAAAGATGTAAGGATGATGGCTCAGGCGGTGGTATCCAGGCAGAATGAACTATGTCCTGGAAGGATGTACTTATACAGTCACTTTCTTTTGAAAGCGATGACAACCTCGTAAAATAACGCAACAAAACTTCATAACATTGTCTTTTCCCATTTTCCCAGGAAGGTATAGCAAGTCCTAAAATTATTAAACCTAAACATTTTTGTAGAAGGCACTCTCACAACGCTTTAGTATGTACAATTACGAGCTGTATAATTTCCACCGTTATTTCACATAGGTCCCTTGGCGTACTTCACGTAATAACCCCTCGTCAGCCTATTCCCATATACAGCATTACTAACCGCATCAACCATGGCCTTGGCTACATCCCAAGAAACGACCGTCTACCTTTTCCGATTTTTAAAGAATCGGTAGGCGTAAGACAGGCCAGAACTAGTATAGGAATGCAGAGTATGGAATTAGTATGGAATCATCAACAATATACGGAGGGATCGTTTTCAAGTTTTCCATAATTTTTTTTAAAAATCGCCTGTTGCAGACAGCTTAATTCTAGCCTTTGGGCTGGATTATTTAGAGAGGCGTTCATAACTTCTAGAAGAAATCGAAACACACATTCAACTAATTAAGAAAAATTCAATAATTACCCTCTTAATTAATTACGTTGTGGCACATATGGCAATTTACGAATTCCAGGCTGTGAGTTTGCAATGCGTGTCCCCTTGGAATGAATTTTCTAAGTGACGCCAGTTTTGGAGATATGCGCGATCAAACTCGCCGCTAA